>NC_053023.1:244511808-244565553 GCF_003073215.2 Triticum urartu | reverse complement strand
AAAGATTTTGTCAAAGGATATGTTGAAAGGTCTCATGCTTCCTTGTCTTCAACCACCATATTGTAGAGACTTGGTGATGTAGAGATTGCTCAAGATGTGAGTGAGTTGCAGTCTCCTAGAATTAGATTCATCCAAGTACCTACAAGGGTTAGATAGCATGCAAGGGTACAAGTATATATCCAAGACATGTGATCATAATCATAAGAGAAATATCAAGGATTAGTCAAAGGCTCATGCCTTGCATGTATCCAAATGGAGTTTCTACTCCAAGTTTGAAGCATCAATGATGTTCAATTCACCTCTCAAATGGCAAAATACTTGCTCATCAAGAGGTTTTGTGAATATATCTGCCAATTGCTTATCGGTACGAACATGCTTAAGATCAATGTCCCCTTTAGCAACATGATCTCGAATGAAATGATGATGAACTTCAATATGCTTAGTTGAAGAATGTTGCACGAGATTGTGAGCAATCTTAATAGCACTTTCATTGTCACAAAACAATGGAACATGTTTCACATAGATCCCATAATCTTTAAGAGTTTGGGTCATCCAAAGTAATTGAGCACAACATGAACCGGCGGCAATGTATTCCGCTTCGGCGGTGGATAAAGATACCGAGTTTTGTTTCTTGGAGGACAAAGACACAAGAGATCTACCAAGAAATTGACAAGTACCCGAAGTGGACTTTATATCAACCTTGTCACCGGCATAGTCCGAATCGGAGTAGCCAACAAGATCAAAAGAAGACCTCTTAGGATACCAAATGCCAAAATTTGGTGTATGGATTAAGTATCTCACTATCCTTTTCACAGCCTTAAGATGACATTCTTTGGGGACCGCTTGATATCGTGCACACATGCACACACTTAGCATAATATCGGGACGGGAGGCACATAGATATAACAATGAACCAATCATAGAGCGATAAACCTTTTGGTCAACCGGCTCGCCATCCTTGGTCAAGTCAAGATGTCCACTAGTAGGCATGGGTATATTCATACCTTTGCATTCTTGCATGTTAAACTTCTTGAATAAGTCCTTGGTGTACTTTGTTTGAGAAACAAAGGTGCCTTCCTTAGTTTTCTTGATTTGAAAACCAAGAAAGAACTTGAGTTCACTCATCATAGACATCTCAAACTTCTCCGACATTAGCTTTCCAAACTTTTCACTAAAATGGGGGTTAGTTGAACCAAATATGATATCATCAACATAAATTTGGCACACAAATAATTCACCATTAACCCTTTTAGTAAAAAGAGTAGAATCAATATTTCCAATCTCAAAGCCTTTTTCAATAAGGAACTTGGTCAAGCATATATACCACGCTCTAGGATCTTGTTTAAGACCATAAAGAGCTTTGTGAAGTTTGTAAACATGATCAGGTTTCTTAGGATTAACAAAACCGGGAGGTTGTTTAACATAAAATTCCTCCTAAATTTCACCATTTAGAAAAGCACTTTTAATGTCCATTTGGTATAAGGTGATATCATGGTGATTAGCATATACAAGTAAGATGCGGATGGACTCAAGTCTAGAAATGGGGGCATATGTCTCACCATAGTCTGTACCTTTGACTTGAGTGTAGCCTTGAGCAACGAGACGTGCTTTGTTGCGAATGACTTGTCCATCTTCGTCTTGCTTGTTGCGAAACACCCATTTGGTACCGATGATGTTGTGGTTGTTGTTGGGCTTCTCAACCAATGTGCAAACTTAGTTTCTCTCAAAGTTGTCTAGCTCTTCATGCATGGCATTTATCCAATACGGATCTTCCAATGCTTCTTGCGATACTTGCGAGACGTTAGATTCATCAAACTTCACATCTACCGTCTCTTCAACCTTTCGGGTGAAATTGGTGTAGACACGGTAAGTGTGAGAGTTTGAGCCATAACCAAGTAGGAAACCTTCATGAGATTTAGGAGCAAATTTAGAACAATGATGCTTATCAAGAATATAGCACTTTGAGCCGAATACCCGAAAGTATCCAACTTCGGGTTTGTTACCGGTGAGAAGCTCGTATGCCGTCTTGTCGAGTAGCTTGTGAAGATACAAGCGATTTGTTGTATGACAAGCTATCTCAACCGCTTCCGCCCAAAAGTGTTTTGGAGTCTTGTACTCATCAAGCATCGTTCTCGCCATTTCAATAAGAGTCCGGTTCTTCCTCTCAACAACTCCATTTTGTTGAGGTGTGTACGTAGCCGAAAACTCGTGTGAAATCCCCTCTTCGTCAAGAAAGATATCCACATTTGCGTTCTTGAACTCCGTTCCATTGTCGATTTGAAGCTTCTTGATCTTCACTTCAAATTGATTTTGGGCCTTCCTAGCGAAGTTCTTGAAGATCTTTTGGACCTGCGATTTATCCTCAAGAAAGAACCCCCACGTAAATCTTGAAAAATCATCAACTATGACTAGACCAAATGAGTTTCCACCGAGACTTTTGTAGGCATTGGGACCAAAGAGATCCATATGAAGTAGCTCGAGCGGTCTTCTCGTGGTCATGATGTTCTTCACGGGGTGACTTCCTCCAACTTGTTTTCCAGCTTGACAAGAACTGCACAATCTATCCTTGTCAAATATAACATCTTTTACTCCAAGGATATGATCACCTTTAATAAGCTTATCAAGATTTCGCATGCCCACATGACCTAACCTTCTATGCCACAACCAACCTTTAAAAGATTTAGCAATTAAGCAAGTTCTAGGCTGAGCCTTTTCAGTGAAATCAACAATGTATAGATCACCTTTACGTATACCGGTAAATACCATTTTATGATTATCTCTATGAAACACTTGGCAATCTACTTTAGTAGATAGGACATTGAAACCAAAGTCCGCAAGTCTAGATACAGAAAGTAAATTATAGCCAAGAGATTCAACGAGCATGAAATTTTGTATGGAGCTATCATGTGAGATGGCCATCTTACCCTTTGAGTTATCACCAAAGGTGACATACTTTCGAGGGCCTCCGTTTTCAGCAAGCTCACGAAACATATCCTTATCTCCGGTCATGTGATCGGTACATCCACTATCAAGGACCCATTCCTTTCCTCCAGCCATCTAGCCGCGAAGATTTGCCATAAGACCAAAGTGTCTCATAGACTCATCAAGATCAAAGTCACTATCATCATCCTCATCATAGTATCCATGTTCAACATCATCTTGTGATGGATCAATTCATAGAGAGAGTGATTCATTAGATAAGTGATCATCACAATGGTCATCTTTATGAATTCTAATAGCTTTGGAGATGATATTGCTAATGATTCCATCATCTCCTTTGGCACGCATTAGATTAGTAAGCTCAAATAGACAATCACCAAACTTAGGATCATTGGAATTCATCTTGCTCAAAGCAATAGACTTATGAAGAGTTTCATCTAAGTTTTGCAAGGAATAGTTTGGAAATCGTTCCTCAAGAAATCTCCATATAGTGTAAGCACAATCAAGAGCAGGCAAGCTAGCAAGCAAGTTTCTAGGTAATCCTCTAGTGATTAAATTGATGGTTCTAAGATTACGGATCATGTCAATAGACTCATCAAGGGTAGGATGCATGGGGTCAACAAGACGCGCACAAGGGGTAGTAATGTACTTGTTCAAGTGATATTCATTGAAAATCTCAAGCATCTCATTTTTCCACTCATGAAAGAACTCTCCATCAAGTATAGGCACTCTACGTCTAAGACTTCCCGACGTAGACTCATCCATCTTCCTCCAAAGGTGTTTAAACCAAAGCAATGGAGACCAAAGCTCTGATACCAATGGAAAGGATCAAAAAGAGGTGTCTAGAGGGGGGTGATGTGATGCCCCAAGACCGGCGCTCCAGATGCCTTCCATGTTCTCCGTGATTCATCGTGTGATTTGTTTGGTTCGTTGCTTTCATTTTTGCATCATGTCTTCTTGCACCTCTTCTTAAAACTCAACTAAATAAATTGCATGGGTCTTCGGTCCATTTAAACCTAGGGAATTCACATGGTGATTCTCTTTATAACATATCCTCCTAATATTTAGGGAGCTATATTAAATCATTCCTTTGGCTTGGAATCACCCATAACACATATGCACCGTTCTTCAAATTTCCTTTTTCCAACTCAATTCCTTTCCTCCTTTGGGGCCTTTTAGTAAAATTGAGTTGCAATTTTACTTTACACATTAATGTTCCAAATCTGCCCATAAAACACATCTATTGTGTAGGGTCATGTAACATCCCAAATTTTCAATTTGGAATGTTATACATAGGTCATTCATGCATATCATATTTTAATTGCATTTCGTTTTGTGATCCTCGAAATACAAAGCAACTCAAGGACCCTCAGAGAGAGTTGGGGATTTTCCCTCGTTCTCGTATTTGAGTTTTATCAAATATTGAAACAAAGATCACTTTGGGTTTTAATTATTTTCTCTCCGAAAATATTTCACATCAAAATATATGAGAGGAGATAATATGACTTCTCCAAAATAAATGAAATGTTTGAGGAAAAATAATAAAATCAATTCGTATTTTTATTTGGGGTTTATCGCTATTTTATTTGAATTAGGAAAAATATGCGTTTTTCAAAATTGCATTAGAGTCCTAAATAAATTTTCACCTTGTCCGCTAAATTTTTAGAGGACGGGGAAAATTTATTTCAAGATTTTTGGAGTCCGTATAATATTTCTTTTCTTCCTTTTTCTGCGTGGTATTATTTAAAAAAATAGTCAACCGACCTAGTCGGGCCATGCTTAGGACTCGCTCGGCCGGCCTTTATAACCAGCGCCCCCGACCCCCGCAGCCCACCAGCCCATCCCGCCGCCGAAACCCTAACCCTAACCCGCCGCCGCCGCCAGCGCCACCGGACACCGTTGCCGCCCGCGCCACCCACCGCCCCGTTGTCGCCGCCGATTCCGCCGCCCATCGGAGTTGCTCGTCGCCGCCGCCGGACTTCCGCCGGAGCCACCGCCGTCCCTCTCGAGGTAGCCGCCGCCGCCGGTTTTTGCCGGAAAACCGTACGGTTGTTTTTTTAGAACCCGTGGTTATTTTCTTTTAGATCGGTTTAATTTTTTCTCTGGTTTAGTTATTTAGCGACCGCCCATTCGTACGTTCATTTTAACGAACGGTTTTCACCCGTTAATCGCAAACAGTGAACGTTTGTTTGTTAGCCTGTTCGTCAGTTTTCTTTTTCCAGGGCTTTCCCGTGATTATTTTCGATCGTGATTTCTGCCCTGTTTTTCATTTTAGTTTATCTTTTCGTTCGTTTATCGGAATCAGGCAATTCAAGCGCCTAGATCTTCGTAAGCCCTCTTTCTGTTTAATAAACTTGAACAAGATTTTGGTACTGTAAAATTTGACTTTAGTCCAGAATAGTAATCGGATCTTGTTTCTTTCGTAGTTTGAGTTTTGTTCCTCCATTTGGTTTGGTTCTTTTTGCAAACCAGAGTTCTTCAGTTGAACTTTCTGGTTAGATCTTCTTATTCGAGATTTACCCGTGCATCTTTGCTTGATTGCTTATGTATGCTATTGTTTGCAATAGAACACCCAGAGTGCGAAGCGTGCTACTACGAGTCTTTAGGATTTGCAGATCATCAGCAAGGTAAGTAACACTTTGATCATACCCCTTTATCACCAAGTTTTTATGCATTAGTTTCAACCTTCACGCATTGCATGAGTAGGATCTCTTAACATGTGGGCCTGGGAAGTAGATAATGAGGTAGAACCTATTACCTGTTTTATTATCAAACCCTTGGGAGTTACTTCTATGTTATGCTTATATTGCCATTCTATGCCCATAGACGTGGATTGGGTTTGAGTGTATCCATAACAGATGTGAGTGTTGGGTTTCGTAGTAATTTCAAAAAAATTCCTACGCACACGCAAGATCATGTGATGCATAGCAACGAGAGGGAAGAGTGTTGTCTACGTACCCAACGCAGACCGATTGCGGAAGCGCTGACACAACGTAGAGGAAGTAGTCGTACGTCTTCACGATCCAACCGATCAAGCACCGAAACTACGGCACCTCCGAGTTCGAGCACACGTTCAGCTCGATGACGATCCCCGGACTCCGATCCAGCAAAGTGTCGGGGAAGAGTTCCGTCAGCACGACGGTGTGGTGACGATCTTGATGTACTACAGCAGCAGGGCTTCGCCTAAACTCCGCTACAGTATTATCGAGGACTATGGTGGCTGGGGGCACCGCACACGGCTAAGGAATAGATCACGTGGATCAACTTGTGTGTTTCTGGGGTGCCTCTGCCTCAGTATATAAAGGAGCCAAGGGAGAGGGGGGCACCGGCCAGGAGGAGGGCGCAGGAGGAGTCCTACTCCTTCCGGGAATAGGACTCTCCCCCCAATCCTAGTTGGACTAGGATTCCCCGAGGGGGAAAGAGGGAGAGGGGGGCCGGCCACCTCTCCTAGTCCTAATAGGTCTAGGGGAGGGGGGAGGCGCACGGCCACCTTGGGCTGCCCCTTTCTCCTTTCCACTAAAGCCCATTAAGGCCCATATGGCTCCCGGGGGGTTCCGGTAACCTCCCGGTACTCCGGTAAAATCCCGATTTCACCCGGAACACTTCCGATATCCAAACATAGGCTTCCAATATATCAATCTTTACATCTCGACCATTTCGAGACTCCTCGTCATGTCCGTGATCACATCCGGGACTCCGAACAACCTTCGATACATCAAAATGCATAAACTCATAATATAACTGTCATCGTAACCTTAAGCCTGCGGACCCTACGGGTTCGAGAACAATGTAGACATGACCGAGACACGTCTCCGGTCAATAACCAATAGCGGGACCTAGATGCCCATATTGGCTCCTACATATTCTACGAAGAACTGTACCGGTCAGACCGCATAACAACATACGTTGTTCCCTTTGTCATCGGTATGTTACTTGCCCGAGATTCGATCGTCGGTATCCAATACCTAGTTCAATCTCGTTATCGGCAAGTCTCTTTACTCGTTCCTTAACACATCATCACGCAACTAACATATTAGTTACAATGCTTGCAAGGCTTATGTGATGTGCATTACCGAGAGGGCCCAGAGATACATCTCCGACAATCGGAGTGACAAATCCTAATCTCGAAATACGCCAACCCAACATCTACCTTTGGAGACACCTGTAATGCTCCTTTATAATCACCCAGTTACGTTGTGACATTTGGTAGCACCCAAAGTGTTCCTCCGGCAAACGGGTGTTGCATAATCTCATAGTCATAGGAACATGTATAAGTCATGAAGAAAGCAATAGGAACATACTAAACGATCGGGTGCTAAGCTAATGGAATGGGTCATGTCAATCAGATCATTCAACTAATGATGTGATCCCGTTAATCAAATAACAACTCCTTTGTCTATGGTTAGGAAATATAACCATCTTTGATTAACGAGCTAGTCAAGTAGAGGCATACTAGTGACACTCTATTTGTCTATGTATTCACACATGTATTATGTTTCCGGTTAATACAATTCTAGCATGAATAATAAACATTTATCATGAAATAAGGAAATAAATAATAACTTTATTATTTCCTCTAGGGCATATTTCCTTCAGTCTCCCACTTGCACTAGAGTCAATAATCTAGATCACATCACTATGTGATTAACATCGATAGTTCACATCGCCATGTGACCAACACCCAAAGGGTTTACTAGATTCGTAATCTAGTTCACATCGCTATGTGATTAACACCCAAAGAGTACTAAGGTGTGATCATGTTTTGTTTGTGAGATAATTTTAGTGAACGGGTCTGTCACATTCAGATTCGTAAGTATTTTGCAAGTTCTATGTCTACAATGCTCCACATGGAGCTACTCTAGCTAATTGCTCCCACTTTCAATATGTATCCAGATTGAGACTTAGAATCATCTGGATCAGTGTCAAAACCTTGCATCGACGTAACCCTTTACGACGAACCTTTTTGTCACGTCCATAATCGAGAAACATATCCTTATTTCACTAAGGATAATTCTGACCACTGTCCAATGATCTACTCCTAGATCACTATTGTACTCCCTTGCCAAATCAGTGCAGGGTATACAATAGATCTGGTATACAGCATGACATACTTTATAGAACCTATGGCCAAGGCATAGGGAATGACTTTCATTCTCTTTCTATCTTCTGCCGTGGTCGGGCTTTGAGTCTTACTCAACTTCACACCTTGTAATACAGGCAAGAACTCTTTCTTTGACTGCTCCATTTTGAACTACTTCAAAATCTTGTCAAGGTATGTACTCATTGAAAAAAACTTATCAAGCGTCTTGATCTATCTCTATAGATCTTGAAGCTCAATATGTAAGCAGCTTCACCGAAGTCTTTCTTTGAAAAACTCCTTTCAAACACTCCTTATGATTTACAGAATAATTCTACATTATTTCCGATCAACAATATGTCATTCACATATACTTATCAGAAATGTGTAGTGCTCCCACTCACTTTCTTGTAAATACAGGCTTCACCGCAAGTCTGTATAAAACTATATGCTTTGATCAACTCATCAAAGCGTATATTCCAACTCTGAGATGCCTGCACCAGTCCACAGATGGATCGCTGGAGCTTGCACAATTTGTTAGCACCTTTCGGATTGACAAAACCTTCTGGTTGCATCATATACAACTTTTCTTTAATAAATCCATTTAGGAATGCAGTTTTGTTTATCTATTTGCCAGTTTTCATAAAATGCGGCAATTACTAACATGATTCGGACAGACTCAAGCATAGATACGAGTGAGAAACAATCATCGTAGTCAACATCTTGAACTTGTCGAAAACCTTTTTGCGACAATTCTAGCTTTGTTAGATGGTAACACTACTATCAGCGTCCATCTTCCTCTTGAAGATCCATTTCCTTTCTATGGCTTGCCGATCATTGGGCAAGTCAACCAAAGTCCATACTTTGTTCTCATACATGGATCCCATCTCAGATTTTATAGCCTCAAACCATTTCGCGGAATCTGGGCTCATCATCGCTTCCTCATAGTTCGCAAGTTCGTCATGGTCTAGTAACATGACTTCCAGAACAGGATTACCGTACCACTCTGGTGCGGATCTCACTCTGGTTTACCTACGAGATTCGTAGTAACTTGATCTGAAGTTACATGATCATCATCATTAGCTTCCTCACTAATTGGTGTAGTAGTCACAAGAACAGAATTTCTGTGATGAACTACTTTCCAATAAGGGAAGGTACAATACCTTATCAAGTTTCTACTTTCCTCCCACTCACTTCTTTCGAGAGAAACTCCTTCTCTAGAAAGTTTCCGAATTTAGCAACAAAAGTCTTGCCTTCGGATCTGTGATAGAAGGTGTATCCAATAGTTTCCTTTGGATATCCTATGAAGACACATTTCTCCGATTTGGGTTCGAGCTTATCAGGTTGAAGCTTTTTCACATAAGCATCGCAGCCCCAAACTTTCAAGAAACGACAACTTTGGTTTCTTGCCAAACCACAGTTCATAAGGCGTCGTCTCAACGGATTTTGATGGTGCCCTATTTAACTGAATGCAGCTGTCTCTAATGCATAACCCCAAAACGATAGTGGTAGATCGGTAAGATACATCATAGATTGCACTATATCCAATAAAGTACGGTTATGACGTTCGGACACACCATTACATTGTGGTGTTCCAGGTGGCATGAGTAGTGAAACTATTTCACATTGTTTTAACTGAAGGCCAAACTCGTAACTCAAATTACTCTTCTCTACGATCAGATCGTAGAAACTTTATTTTCTTTTTACGATGATTTTCACTTCACTCTGAAATTCTTTGAACTTTTCAAATGTTTCAGACTTATGTTTCATCAAGTAGATATACCATATCTGCTCAAATCATCTGTGAAGATTCAGAAAATAATGATACCTCGCGAGCCTCAATATTCATCGGACCACATACATCAGTATGTATGATTTCCATCAAATCTGTTGCTTGCTCCATTGTTCCGAAGAACAGATCTTAGTCATCTTGCCCATGAGGCATGGTTCGCAAGCATCAACTGATTCATAATCAAGTGATTCCAAAAGCCCATCAGCATGGAGTTTCTTCATGCGCTTTACACCAATATGACCTAAACGGCAGTGCTACAAATAAGTTGCACTATCATTATTAACTTTGCATCTTTTGGTTTCAATATTATGATTATGTGTATCACTACGATCGAGATCCAACGAACTATTTTCATTGGGTGTGTAACCATATAAGGTTTTATTCATGTAAACAGAACAACAATTTATTCTCTTACTTAAATGAATAACCGTATTACAATAAACATGATCAAATCATATTCATGCTCAACGCAAACACAAATAACACTTATTTAGGTTCAACACTAATCCCGAAATTATAGGGAGTGTGCGATGATGATCATATCAATCTTGGAACCACTTCCAACACACATCGTCACTTCACCCTTAACTAGTCTCTGTTTATTCTGCAACTCCCGTTTCGAGTTACTAATCTTAGCAACTGAACTAGTATCAAATACTGAGGGTTTGCTATAAACACTAGTAAAGTACACATCAATAACATGTATATCAAATATACTTATGTTCACTTTGCCATCCTTCTTATCCGCCAATCACTTGGGGTAGTTCCGCTTCCAGTGACCAGTCCCTTTGCAGTAGAAGCACTTAGTCTCAGGCTTAGGACCAGACTTGGGCTTCTTCACTTGAGCAGCAACTTGCTTGCTTGTTCTTCTTGAAGTTCCCCTTCTTCCCTCTGCCCTTTTCTTGAAACTAGTGATCTTGTCAACCATCAACACTTGATTTTTCTTGATTTCTACCTTCGTTCATTTCAGCATCACGAAGAGCTTGGGAGTTTTTTATCCCTTGCATATTATAGTTCATCACGAAGTTCTACTAACTTGGTGATGGTGACTAGAGAATTCTGTCAATCACTATTCTTATCTGGAAGATTAACTCCCACTTGATTCAAGCGATTGTAGTACCCAGACAATCTGAGCACATGCTCACTGCTTGAGATTCTCCTCCATCTTTTAGCTATAAAACTTGTTGGAGACTTCATATCTCTCAACTCGGGTATTTGCTTGAAATATTAACTTCAACTCCTGGAACATCTCATATGGTCCATGACGTTCAAAACGTCTTTGAAGTCCCGATTCTAAGCCGTTAAGCATGGTGCACTAAACTATCAAGTAGTCATCATATTGAGCTAGCCAAATGTTCATAACGTCTGCATCTGCTCCTGCAATAGGTTTGTCACCTAGCGGTGCATCAAGGACATAATTCTTCTGTGTAGCAATGAGGATAAACCTCAGATCACGGATCCAATCCGCATCATTGCTACTAACATCTTTCAACACAATTTTCTCTAGGAACATATCAAAATAACATATGAAAGCAACAACGCGAGCTATTGATCTACAACATAGATATGCTAATACTACCAGGACTAAGTTCATGATAAATTAAAGTTCAATTAATCATATTACTTAAGAACTCCCACTTAGATAGACATCCCTCTAATCTCTAAGTGTCACGTGATCCAAATCAACTAAACCATGTCCGATCATCACGTGAGATGGAGTAGTTTCAATGGTGAACATCACTATGTTGATCATATCTACTATATGATTCACGCTCGACCTTTCGGTCTCCGTGTTCCGAGGCCATATCTGTTATATGCTAGGCTCGTCAAGTTTAACCTGAGTATTCCGCTTGTGCAACTGTTTTGCACCCGTTGTATTTGAACGTAGAACCTATCACACCCGATCATCACGTGGTGTCTCAGCACGAAGAACTTTCGCAACGGTGCATACTCAGGGAGAACACTTCTTGATAATTTAGTGAGAGATCATCTTATAATGCTACCGTCAATCAAAGCAAGATAAGATGCATAAAAGGATAAACATCACATGCAATCAATATAAGTGATATGATATGGCCATCATCATCTTGTGCTTGTGATCTCCATCTCCGAAGCACCGTCGTGATCACCATCGTCACCGGCGTGACACCTTGATCTCCATCGTAGCATCGTTGTCGTCTCGCCAAGCTTATGCTTCCACGACTATCACTACCGCTTAGTAATAAAGTAAAGCATTACATCGCGATTGCATTGCATACAATAAAGCGACAACCATATGGCTCCTGCCAGTTGCCGATAACTCGGTTACAAAACATGATCATCTCATACAATAAAATTCATGCATCATGTCTTGACCATATCACATCACAACATGCCCTGCAAAAACAAGTTAGACGTCCTCTACTTTGTTGTTGCAAGTTTTACGTGGCTGCTACGGGCTTAAGCAAGAACCAATCTCACCTACGCATCAAAACCACAACGATAGTTTGTCAAATAGACTCCGTTTTAACCTTCGCAAGGACCGGGCGTAGCCATACTTGGTTCAACTAAAGTTGGAGAGACAGTCGCCCGCAAGCCACCTATGTGCAAAGCACGTCGGGGAACCGGTCTCGCGTAAGCGTACGCGTAATGTTGGTCCGGGTCGTCTCGTCCAACAATACCGCCGAACCAAAGTATGACATGCTGGTAGGCAGTATGACTTATATCGCCCACAACTCACTTGTGTTCTACTCGTGCATATAACATCAACATAAATACCTAGGCTCGGATGCCACTGTTGGTTTCGTAGTAATTTCAAAAAATTTCCTACGCACACGCAAGATCATGGATGCATAGCAACGAGAGGGGAGAGTGTTGTCTACGTACCCAACGCAGACCGACTGCGGAAGCGCTGACAACGTAGAGGAAGTAGTCGTACGTCTTCACGATCCAACCGATCAAGCACCGAAACTACGGCACCTCCGAGTTCGAGCACACGTTCAGCTCGATGACGATCCCCGGACTCCGATCCAGCAAAGTGTCGGGGAAGAGTTCCGTCAGCACGACGGCGTGGTGATGATCTTGATGTACTACAGCAGCAGGGCTTCGCCTAAACTCCGCTACAGTATTATCGAGGTATATGGTGGCAGGGGGCACCGCACACGGCTAAGGAATAGATCACGTGGATCAACTTGTGTGTCTAGAGGTGCCCCTGCCTCCGTATATAAAGGAGTAGAGGGGGGGAGGCTGGCCGGCCAAGGAGGAGGCGCAGGAGAGTCCTACTCCCTCTAGGAGTAGGATTCCCCCCCCCAATCCTAGTCGGAATAGGATTCGCGGAGGGGGAAAAGAGGAGGAGGGGGCCGGCCACCTCTCCTAGTCCTAATAGGACTAGGGGAAGGGGGAGGCGCACAGCCCATCTAGGGCAGCCTCTCTCTTTCCACCAAGGCCCACTATGGCCCATATAGCTCCCGGGGGGTTCCGGTAACCCTCCCGGTATTCCGGTAAAATCCCGATTTCACCCGGAACACTTCCGATATCCAAACATAGGCTTCCAATATATCAATCTTTACGTCTCGACCATTTCGAGACTCCTTGTCATGTCCATGATCACATCCGGGACTCCGAACAACCTTCGGTACATCAAAATGCATAAACTCATAATAACTGTCATCGTAACTTAAGCGTGCGGACCCTACGGTTCGAGAACAATGTAGACATGACCGAGACACGTCTCCGGTCAATAACCAATAGCGGGACCTGGATGCCCATATTGGCTCCTACATATTCTACGAAGATCTTTATCGGTCAGACCGCATAACAACATACGTTGTTCCCTTTGTCATCGGTATGTTACTTGCCCGAGATTCGATCTTCGGTATCCAATACCTAGTTCAATCTCGTTACCGGCAAGTCTCTTTACTCGTTCCGTAATACATCATCTCACAACTAACATTAGTTGTAATGCTTGCAAGGCTTATGTGATGTGCATTACCGAGAGGGCCCAGAGATACCTCTCCGACAATCGGAGTGACAAATCCTAATCTCGAAATACGCCAACCCAACATCTACCTTTGGAGACACCTGTAATGCTCCTTTATAATCACCCAGTTACGTTGTGACGTTTGGTAGCACCCAAAGTGTTCCTCCGGCAAACGGGAGTTGCATAATCTCATAGTCATAGGAACATGTATAAGTCATGAAGAAAGCAATAGCAACATACTAAACGATCGGGTGCTAAGCTAATGGAATGGGTCATGTCAATCAGATCATTCAACTAATGATGTGACCTCGTTAATCAAATAACAACTCCTTTGCATGGTTAGGAAACATAACCATCTTTGATTAACAGCTAGTCAAGTAGAGGCATACTAGTGACACTCTGTTTGTCTATGTATTCACACATGTACTATGTTTCCGGTTAATACAATTCTAGCATGAATAATAAACATTTATCATGAAATAAGGAAATAAATAATAACTTTATTATTGCCTCTAGGGCATATTTCCTTCATGCACGTAGTACTTTGTTTTGATAACTAATAGATTTTTTGCAATAGTATGTGAGTTCTTACGACTAATGTTGAGTCATGATTATACGACACTCTCACCCTTCCACCATTGCTAGCCTCTCTATACGCGCACTTTCGCCGGTACCATACACCCACCATATACCTCCTCAAAACAGCACCATACCTACCTATTATGGCATTTCCATAGCCATTCCGATATATTGCCATGCAACTTTCCACCGTTCCATTTATGACACACCTCCATTTGTTCATATTTCTTAGCATGATCATGTAGTTGACATCGTATTTGTGCAAAAGCCCACCATCAGATTCTTTCATACATGTCAGTCATGAGTCATTGCATATCCCGTATACACCGCCGGAGGCATTCATATAGAGTCATATCTTTTTCAAGTATCGAGTTGTAAGTAATAAAAGTGTGATGATCATCATTATTAGAGCATTGTCCCAGTGAGGAAAGGAATGATGAGACTATGATTCCCCCATAAGTCGATGAGACTCCCGGACGAAATAAAAAAGAGGAAAGGCCATAAAAAAGAGAAGGCCAAAAAAAAGAGAAGAAAGCCATAAAATAGAGAAGGCCCAAAAAAAAAGAGAAAGCCAAAAAAGAAAGGCCAAATAAAAAAAAGACAAAAGAGAGAAGGGACAATGCTACTATCATTTTACCACACTTGTGCTTCAAGTAGCACCATGATCTTCATGATAGAGAGTCTCCTATGTTGTCACTTTCATATACTAGTGGGAATTCTTTCATTATAGAACTTGGCATGTATATTCCAATGATGGGCTTCCTCAAAATGCCCTAGGTCCTTCGTGAGCAAGCAAGTTGGATGCACACCCACTTAGTTTCTTTTTGAGCTTTCATACACTTATAGCTCTAGTGCATCCGTTGCATGGCAATCCCTACTCACTCACATTGATATCTATTGATGGGCATCTCCATAGCCCATTGATACGCCTAGTTGATGTGAGACTATCTTCTCCTTTTTGTCTTCTCCACAACCACCATTCTATTCCACCTATAGTGCTATGTCCATGGCTCACGCTCATGTATTGCATGAAGATTGAAAAAGTTTGAAAACATCAAAAGTATGAAACAATTACTTGGCTTGTCATCAGAGTTGTGCATGATTTAAATACTTTGTGTGATGAAGATGGAGCATAGCCAGACTATATGATTTTGTAGGGATAGCTTTCTTTAGCCATGTTATTTTGAGAAGACATGATTGCTTAGTTAGTATGCTTGAAGTATTATTATTTTTATGTCAATATGAACTTTTGTCTTGAATATTTCGAATCTGAATATTCATATCACAAGTAAGAAGATTTACATTGAAATTATGCCAACTAGCATTCCACATCAAAAATTATCTTTTTTATCATTTACCTACTCGAGGACGAGCAGGAATTAAGCTTGGGGATGCTTGATACGTCTCCAACGTATCTATAATTTTTGATTGCTCCATGCTATATTATCTACTGTTTTGGGCAATATTGGGCTTTATTATCCACTTTTATATGCTTTTGGGACTAACCTATTAACCGGAGGCCCAGCCCAGATTTGTTGTTTTATGCCTGTTTCAGTGTTTCGAAGAAAAGGAATATCAAATGGAGTCGAAACGGAACGAAATCAACTGGAGAAGTTATTTTTGGAAGGAAAGCAACCCAGGGAACTTGGAGTGCACGTCAGGGGAGACACGGGCTGCCCACGAGGGTGGGTGGCGCGCCCACCCCCCTAGGGCGCGCCCCCTGCCTCGTGGGGCCCCCGTGGCTCCTCCGACGTACTTCCTGCACCCATATATATCGTCGTACCCTAAAACTTCCAGAACACACATTAGATCGGGAGTTCCGCTGCCAGAAGCCTCCATAGCCACCGAAAACCAATCTAGACCCGTTCCGGCACCCTGCCGGAGGGGGCAATCCTTCTCCGGTGGCCATCTTCATCATCCCGGTGCTCTCCATGACGAGGAGGGAGTAGTTCTCCCTCAGGGCTGAGGGTATGTACCAGTAGCTATGTGTTTGATCTCTCTCTCTCGTGTTCTTGATTTGGCACGATCTTATGTATCGCGAGCTGCTATTATAGTTGGATCTTATTTTCTCCTTCCCCCTCTTCTCTCTTGTAATTGATTGGTTTCCCTTTGAAGTAATCTTTATCGGATTGAGTCTTTAAAGATTGAGAACACTGATGTATGTCTGCCGTGGATATCTGTGGTGACATGGTATCACGTGATTCACTTGATGTATGTTTTGGTGATCAACTTGTGGTTCCGCCCATGAACCTATGCATAGGTTGCAACACGTTTTCGTCGTGATTCTCCGGTAGAACTTTTGCACTCTTTGAGTCCTTTGTGTTGGTTGAATAGAATATCTTAGATTGTGATGCATATCGTATAATTCATGCCCACGATACTGAGGTGAGATGGAGTATCTAGGTGACATTAGGGTTTTGATTGATTTGTATCTTAAGGTGTTATTCTAATACGAACTCTAGGGCTGTTTGTGACACTTAGGAATAGCCCAACGGTTGATTGGAAAGAATAACTTTGAGTGGTTTTCGTACCCTACATAATCTCTTCGTCGTTCTCCGCTATAGTGACTTGGAGACTCTTTGTTGCATGTGAGGATTAGTTTTATGATCCAATATGTTAGTATTGTTGAGAGGACTACACTAGTGAAAGTATTGAACCCTAAGGCCTTGTTTCCTAGGCATTTTGCAATTACGTTTACGCTCACTTTTACACTTGTTACCTTGCCTTTTTATAATTCAGATACAAAAACCTTTATCTACTATCCATATACCCTTGTATCACCATCTCTTCGCCGAACTAGTGCACCTATACAATTTACCATTGTATTGGGTGTGTTGGGGACACAAGAGACTCTTTGTTATTTGGTTGCAGGGTTGCTTGAGAGAGACCATCTTCATCCTACGCCTCCTACGGATTGATAAACCTTAGGTCATCCACTTGAGGGAAATTTGCTACTGTCCTACAAACCTCTGCACTTGGAGGCCCAACAACGTCTACAAGAAGAAGGTTGTGTAGTAGACATCAGGAACTGCCTCGTATACATACTACTCCACCTCATTATGTACCAACACCGCCGGGTCACTTCTCCAATCCCTTGGAAAACCTCATTGCAGCTTCGGCTCGTTTGGCGGCTCTCCCGATGGAGGGCGACTCTCCGGCGGCAATCGAAACACGAAGGGTGAGAGAACTTCTTCAAACAGCTCTGGCGCAGCAGGATGCGTACTCTTACAGTCGAGACAGGATCCATTCAACCCCTCGCCCAAGCCGGAGCCCAAGCTATAGTAGGCGTATGGATTCAGCCGACATGTCAAGCAATGTTCAACGCTGCAACCAGCCGCACAGGCATGAGCCGGGACAGGCTGGAGCCCTTAACTTGGCGGATCAGGAGAGGATCCAACAAGAGGCTGAGCGAGCGGTTCAACTGGCGGCGGAACAGGCGGCTCATCAAACGTTTCCGGCTTATCCAACAACCTCGGTTGAGGCAGGAGTGGCCACAAGAACCGGAGGTGTTCCTTGCCTGGTTCCGGCCATACGTAATGAGCGTTTGCCAAAGGATTTCAAGGGGCCTCGTAAGGTGCCTAATTACACGGCCAATTTACAGCCTGGGGCCTGGATTGAGAGTTATGAGATGGCCATGGAGCTGTTGGAGGTCAGCGACGCGGCAATGGCTAAATATTTCACCATGATGTTGGATGGAACAGCTCGTACTTGGCTAAAAGGGTTGCCCCCCAATTCCATCAGCTCATGGGCGGAGTTAAAAGCCCGGTTCATTCAGAACTTCAAGGACACATGCAAACAACCTATGTCAATCATGGACCTGACCAATTGTAAGCAAGAGGAGGATGAGTCCACAACCCATTGGGTGCGCCGGGTCAAGGAGATAATTCATGCATATGATAAGATGGATGCTGGCTTGGCAGTCTTAATGTTGGAGAAAAATTGCCGTTTTGAACCTCTGAAGCAGAAGCTAGGGCGGCTTAAACGTGATTGCAATGATATGGGCCAGTTGATGGCGGCTCTCGTCAAGTATGATGATTCTGATAGTACCAAGGACCATGTGTCTGATGAAGAAAAGGCAGGGAAGGGAAAGAAGAACGGCAACGGCAAGGGTCACCAACATAACCCAGCAAATCAAGGAGGTAATAAACGTAAGGCTAACGAATTTGTGGCTAACACCAATGCGCAGGGCAACAATCAACGACGCAAGGGTAGGCAGCCCCCTCGGTCGGGCGGGTCAGGTCCCACCCTTGAGCAACTATTGAATGAACCTTGTTCGAGACACAGCACCCGGGAGAAGCCAGCCACCCATCTGTGGAAGGACTGTACAATCATGAAGCATTTAAAAATTCAAATGCATTTGATGGAAGTCACGGCCCCGGCAGCGGTTCAGGTGGAGGCGGCTTTCATGGCCCGGGTGCCGGTTCAGGTGGAGGCGGTTTTCACGGTCAGGGACATGCGGGTAACCAAGGAGGTTATAATCCACAACCCGGCCAAGGTAATTAGCAGCAATCTAGATATCAGAGCAACCCAAAACAGTTGAATAGTGGGCAATATCATGTGTTTACCACTAGCTTGTGCAAACAGGACCAAAAACTTCACAAGAGGGCTGTCAATGCCGTTGAGCCGGCGATTCCACGTTACTTACGGTGGTCAGAACAACCTATTGTGTGGAGCAGAGAGGATCATCCTCCCCGGGTTGACAATCCGGGTCACTTGGCCTTGGTAGTAGTACCTCAGGTTGGTAGATATAAATTCACTAAAGTGCTCATGGATGGAGGCAGTAGCATCAACATCCTCTACTATGAGACGTTTTGCCGGATGGGGTTGACTGATAAGAGTCTTAAGCAATCTAACACTGTTTTTCACGGTGTGGTACCTGGCAAATCGGCATACCCAGTTGGCAAGATTGAACTGGAGGTAGCCTTTGGGGATGAATATGATTCCACAATGGATAAATTAACCTTTGAGGTGGTTAAGATCAAAAGCCCATATCATGCTTTGTTTGGACGGCCGGCTTACGCCAAGTCCATGGCTCGGCCGTGTTATGTGTATCTGCAGCTCAAGATGCCGGGTTAAAGGGCACCATTACAGTACATGGAAGCCGTAAAATAGCCCTGGAGTGTGAAGAAGGAGATGCTGCATACGCTGAGTCTGTTTGTGCAACGGAGGAGCTAAAGTTTTATAAAGATAATGTTGATCCGGCAGACATGACGTCTTTAAAGAAGCCAATAACGGAGCATGAACCGGTGTTGAAATTCAAGTCAGCTGATGACACCAAGGCGGTTGATTTTGTGCCCGGCGACTCATCCAAGCAATTCATCATCAGTGCCAATTTGGATCCAAAATAGGAAAGCGCGCTCATCGAGTTCATCCGTGAGAACCGGGACATCTTTGCATGGAAACCTTCTGACGTGCTGCTCCTGCACATAAATAACACCATGGTAATTCTGCTGAAAACAGCGTCAGTCCGGGTTAGTTCCATTCAAATCATGCAAGTTAGAGTCCAAAACAAGGGCAAAAGTGTTTGGAAAAGTAGACACGTTGGAGACGTATCAACTCCCCCAAGCTTAAACCTTTGCTTGTCCTCAAGCAATTCAGTTGACAAACTAAAAGTGATAAAGAAAAACTTTTACAAACTCTGTTTGCTCTTGTTGTTGCAAATATGTAAAGCCAACATTCAAGTTTTCAGCAAAGATTATAACTAACCACATTCGCAATAATGCATAGGTCTCAAGTTTACTCATATCAATAACATAATCAACTGGCGAGCCATAATAATAAATCTCGGATGACAACACTTTCTCAAAACAATCATAATATGATATAACAAGATGGTATCTCGCTAGCCCTTTTTGAGACCGCAAAACATAAATGCAGAGCACCTTTAAAGACCAAGGACTGACTAGACATTGTAATTCATGGTAAAAGAGATCCAGTCAAGTCATACTCAATGTAAACTAACAATAATGAATGCAAATGACAGCGGTGCTCTCCAACTGGTGCTTTTTAATAAGAGGATGATGACTCAACATAAAGTAAATAGATAGGCCCTTCGCAGAGGGAAGCAGGGATTTGTAGAGGTGCCAAAGCTCGGTTTTGAAATAGAGGTGAATAATAGTTTGAGCGATATACTTTCATTGTCAACATAACAACCAAGAGATGGCGATATCTTCCATGCTACACACATTATAGGCGGTTCCCAAACAGAATGGTAAAGTTTACACTCCCCCTTCCACCAACAAGCATCAATCCATGGCTTGCTCGAAACAACGAGTGCCTCCAACTAACAAGAGTCCCAGGAGGAGTTTTTTTGCAATTATTTTGATTTAGTTTGCATAAAGCATGTGACTGGGCATCCCGGTGACCAGCCATTTATCTCGTGAGTGAGGAGCGGAGTCCACTCCTCTTGAGGATAACCCGCCTAACATGGAAGATATAGACAGCCCTAGTTGATACATGAGCTATTCGAGCATACAAAACAGGATATTTATTTGAAGGTTTAGAGTCTGGCACATACAAATTTACTTGGAACGGCAGGTAGATACCGTATATAGGTAGTATAGTGGACTCACGTGGAATAACTTTGGGGTTTAAGGATTTGGATGCATAAGCAGTATTCCCGCTTAGTACAGGTGAAGGCTAGCAAAAGACTGGGAAGCGACCAGCTAGAGAGCGACAACAGTCATCAACATGCATTAAAATTAATCAACACCGAATGCAATCATGAGTAGGATATAATCCACCATGAACATAAATATCGTGAAGGCTATGTTGATTTTGTTTCAACTACATGCATGAACATGCGCCAAGTCAAGCCACTTAAATCATTCAGAGGAGGATACCACCCTATCATACCACATCATAACCATTTTAATAGCATGTTGGCACGCAAGGTAAACCATTATAACTCATAGCTAATCAAGCATGGCATAAGAAACTATGATCTCTACTTGTCATTGCAAACATGTTTATTCATAATAGGCTGAATCAGGAACGATGAACTAATCATATTTACAAAAACAAAAGAGGTCGAGTTCATACCAGCTTTTCTCATCTCAGTCAGTCCATCATATGTCGTCATAATTGCCTTTCACTTGCACGACCGAACGATGTGAATAATAATAATAGTGCACATGCATTGGACTAAGCCGGAATCTGCAGGCATTCAATAAACAGGAGATGACAAGGCAATATGGGCTCTTTTGTCAGATAAACAATAATGCATATAAGAGCCACTTCAACAATTTAATCATGGTCTTCTCCTATCGACCCCCAAAGAAAAGGAAAGAAATAAAACTATTTACACGGGAAAGCTCCCAACAAGCAAAAGAAGAACAGGAAATATTTTTGGGTTTTCTTTTTAATTACTACTACAAGCATGGAAATTAAACTAATTAAAAGCTACAACCTATTTTTTTTGTTTTTCTTAAGGTTTATTAAACACACAAGAAGAAATCATAAAAATGAAAATAAACTAGCATGGATGATACAATGAAAAAGTATGAGCACCGACATCTAGCAATGATTTGTGAACATAAATGTAATGTTGGTGGGAAATATGTACTCCCCCAAGCTTAGGCTTTTGGCCTAAGTTGGTCTATGGCCACGACTGGCCTGGTGGATATCCATAATAGTAGCTGGGGTCGTACTGCGATGTAGCGGCTATCGCCTGCTAAGCTGTAGCGTGGCGATGAGCGGCCTCCTCTCTCCTCTCGTACTCATATGCCTCCTCTCTGGTAATAGTATATCCTCCTCTTACCTGATAATCAAAGAAGGCAGGAGCAGGGAGAGTAATACGGATAGCACGGCGTTTGTCAAGATTAGTCGGTACTGGAGAGGTGATTCATTCCTCTCAACAAACTGGAGATGAACCATAGCATTAAAGTCTAGGTAAGTAGGTGGTAATTCAATATCATCTTCGTGTATGTCTATACCAAGAAAATTAGCTATGCGGGTTTCATAAATTCCTCCAAAAAATCTCCATTAAATCTATTAAGATGCAACCTACGTGCAACAATGGCTTCCAAATTATAAGATTGGTCTCCTAACACAGCACTCCTAAGAATACTGAGATCGGGGGCACACATGTGACATGCCTCATCTTTACCATTGATGCATCTACCTATGAAGAGAGCAAAATAATGTATAGCAGGAAAGTGAATGCTCCCTATGGTAGCTTGTGTAATATCTCTAGATTCTCCCACAGTTATGCTAGCAAGAAAATCTCTAAATTCAGATTTGCGAGGATCCCTTATACTACCCCATTGTGGAAGTTTGCATGCAGTTGTAAAATCCTCTAAGTCCATAGTGTAAGATTTATCATAAAGATCAAACAGGACAGTTGGAGAATTACATGAAGTTGAAAATTCAAACCTCCTCACAAAGGTACTGGTGAGGTTGTGGTACTGGCTGCACTTCTCTTCCTCGAAGCTCACAAGATCAGCGTTAACCAAATATGCGTTAAATTCTTCCTTAATTCCCGCTCGATCCATAAAGTTCTCAGAGGGCCATTCACAAGGACGCACTGGAGTGTTTCTTGGTGGCTCGTCGTCAGCATCATGCATTGCAAGCCTGGGTCCTTGCTTCCTTGAAGAACCACCTTGGAACATTTTCCTAAGCATATTTCTTCCTCTGAAAAATTCTGAAATTTTTTAGTAACTTCAAAATAAAAGTAAACCAAACTCAATAATATTGATAGCAACTACTACAAGTGCCTAGGGCCTATATCATGCATCAAAACTACTTTTGACCATATAAATTCGACATGCAAGCTCAAGAACAGGGTCACCTAAGCAGCAAAAATTTGCAATGAATAAAGCACTAGAACAAAAACTAATTGGACCAATGGAGGAGTCACATACCAAGGAACAATCTCCCCAAGCAGTTTTGTGAGAGGTGCTTTGAGCAAGGAGATCGAAAATGGCAGCAAAGTGAGCTAGAACTCGTGCTTGAGCTGGATATTCGTGTTTGTGGGAGGAAGATGAAGTGTGTGGGTGCATGAATAAGTGGAGGAGGGCCACCGTGGGCCCACGAGGCAGGGGGGCGCGCCCAGGGGGGTAGGGCGCGCCCTCCACCCTCGTGGGTAGGTGGTTGGCCCCCCTGTTGTGTTCTCAGTGCCAAATATTCTCAAATATTCTAGAAAAAAATCATATTTAAATTTCAGGGCATTTGGAGAACTTTTATTTTCGAGGTATTTTTATATTGCACGGATAATTAGATAACAGACAGAAAAATATTTATTTTCATTTTATTTAATATAAGTAACAGAAAGTAAAAGTGGGGTAGAGAAGATTGTGCCTTCTAGTTTCATCCATCTCATGATCATCAAAAGGAATCCACTAACAAGGTTGATCAAGTCTTGTTAACGAACTCATTCCGAATAACATGGAACCGGAGAAATTTCGAATAACACTATGTTACCTCAACGGGGATATGCACATCCCCAATAATAAGAATATCATATTTCTTCTTGACAGTAGGAAGAGGAAATTCAAAACCTCCAAATATAATCGATGGAATTTTTCCAATGGAGTTGATACTATGAACTTGAGGTTGTTTCCTCGGAAAGTGTACTGTATGCTCATTACCATTAACATGAAAAGTGACATTGCCTTTAGTGCAATCAATAACAGCCCCTGCAGTATTCAAAAAGGGTCTTCCAAGAATAATAGACATACTATCGTCCTCGGGAATATCAAGAATAACAAAGTCCGTTAAAATAGTAATGTTTGCAGCTACAACAGGCACATCCTCACAAATAGCGACAGGTATAGCAGTTGATTTATCAGCCATTTGCAAAGATATTTCAGTAGGTGTCAACTTATTCAAATCAAGTCTACGGTATAAAGAGAGATGCATAACACTAACACCGGCTCCAAGATCACATAAAGCAGTTTTAACATAATTTCTTTTAATGGAGCATGGTATAGTGGGTACTCCTGGATATCCAAGTTTCTTTGGTATTCCACCCTTAAAAGTATAATTAGCAAGCATGGTGGAAATTTCAGCTTCCGGTATCTTTCTTTTATTTGTAATAATATCTTTCATGTACTTAGCATAAGGATTGGTTTTGAGGATATCGGTTAATCGCATACGCAAAAAGATAGGTCTAATCATTTTAGCAAAGCGATCAAAATCCTCATCATCCTTTTTCTTGGATGGTTTGGGAGGAAAATGCATGGGTTTCTGAACCCAAGGCTCTCTTTCTTTACCATGTTTCCTAGCAACAAAGTCTTTCTTATCATAACGTTGATTCTTTGATTGTGGGTTATCAAGATCAACAACAGGTTCAATTTCTATATCATTATTATTACTAGGTTGAGCATCATCATAAACATTATCATTAACATTACCACTAGTTTCAGGTTCATTACCAGATTGTGTTTCAGCATCAGAAATAGAAATATCATTTGGATTCTCAGGTGTTTCAACAATAGGATCACTAGAAGCATGCAAAGTCCTATCATTTTTCTTTTTCTTCTTTTTAGAAGAACTAGGTGCATCTATATTATTTCTCTGAGAATCTTGCTCAATTCTCTTAGGGTGGCCTTCAGGATACAAAGGTTCCTGAGTCATTCTACCAGTTCTAGTAGCCACTCTAACAACATTATCATTATCTTTACTATTCAATTCATTGAGCAAATCATTTTGAGCTTTAAGTACTTGTTCTACTTGAGTGGTAACCATAGAAGCATGTTTACTAGTAAGTTTAAGTTCACCTTTGACCCATATAATCACCCAAGTGTTCAAGCATATTTGAATTGTATTTCAATTGTCTACCAAAATAAGCATTAAAGTCTTCTTTCTTAGCCATAAATTTATCAAACTCATCTAAGCATGGGCTAGCAAATTTAGTAAATGGGATTTCAGCTTTATCATATCTATAGAGAGAATTTACCTTTACTACCTGTGTCGGGTTATCAAGACTATGAGTTTCTTCAATAGGTAAAGGATTAAGATTATATGTTTCTTCAACAGGCGGTAAATTAAGACCATGTATTTCTTCAATAGGAGGTAAATTCTTAACATCTTCAGCTTTAATACCTTTTTCTTTCATAGATTTCTTTGCCTCTTGCATATCTTCAGGACTGAGAAATAGAATAACCCTCTTCTTCGGAGTTGGTTTAGGAATAGGCTCAGGAATTGGCTCCGGAGGTGTCCAATTATTTTCATTTGTCAACATATTATTCAATAGAATTTCAGCTTCATCCGGTGTTCGTTCCCTGAAAACAGAACCAGCACAACTATCCAGGTAATCTCTGGAAGCATCGGTTAGTCCATTATAGAAGATATCAAGTATTTCATTTTTCTTCAGAGGATGATCAGGCAAAGCATTAAGTAATTGGAGAAGCCTCCCCCAAGCTTGTGGGAGACTCTCTTCTTCAATTTGCACAAAATTATATATATCCCTTAAAGCAGCTTGTTTCTTATGAGCAGGGAAATATTTAGCAGAGAAGTAATAAATCATATCCTGGGGACTACGCACACAACCAGGATCAAGATAATTAAACCATATCTTAGCATCACCCTTGAATGAGAATGGAAATATTTTAAGGATATAAAAGTAACGAGTTCTCTCATCTTTAGTAAACAGGGTAGCTATATCATTCAATTTAGTAAGATGTGCCACAACAATTTCAGATTCATAACCATGAAAAGGATCAGATTCAACTAAATTAATTATATCAGGATCAACAGAGAATTCATAATCCTTATCAGTAACACAGATAGGTGAAGTAGCAAAAGCAGGGTCAGGTTTCATTCTAGCACTTAGAGATTGCTTGCTCCATTTAGCTAATAACCTTTTTAGTTCATTTCTATTTTCGCAAGCTAAGATAGCGAAAGAAGCTTCTTGATCAAAAACATAACCCTTAGGAATAACAAGTGATTCTTCATCATCACTTTCATCAGTATCATCAGATTCTATATTTTCAATTTCTCTAGCTCTAGCAATTTGTTCATCAAGGAAATCACTAAGTGGCACAGTAGTATCAGGCATAGAGGTAGTTTCATCATAAGTATCGTGCATAGCAGAAGTGGCATCATCAATAACATGCAACATATCAGAACGAATAGCAGAAGCAGGTGTAGGTGTCGCAAGCTTACTCAAAACAGAAGGTGAATCAAGTGCAGAGCTAGATGGCAGTTCCTTACATCCCCTCGTAGTTGAGGGATAGATCTTGGTTTTTGGATCTCTCAGGTTCTTCATAATGATAAGAAGATATATATCCCAAGTGACTCAAAGAATATAGCTATGCTCCCCGGCAACGGCGCTAGAAAATAGTCTTGATAACCCACAAGTATAGGGGATCGCAACAGTTTTCAAGGGTAAATTATTCAACCCAAATTTATTGATTCGACACAAGGGGAGCCAAAGAATACTCTCAACTATTATCAGCTGAGTTGTTAATTCAACCACACCTGGAAACTTAATACTGCAGCAAAGTATTTAGTAGCAAAGTAATATGATAGTAGTGATAACGGTAACAAAAGGTAACAGCAGTAAAAGTAATGTTTTTGGTATTTTGTAGTGAGGATAGCAATAGCAACAGAAAAGTAAATAAGCGAAGAACAATATATGGAAAGCTCGTAGGCAATGGATCAGTGATGGAGAATTATGCCGGATGCGGTTCATCATGTAACAGTCATAACCTAGGGTGACACAGAACTAGCTCCACTTCATTGATATAATGTAGGCATGTATTCCGAACATAGTCATACGTGCTTATGGAAAAGAACTTGCATGGCATCTTTTGTCCTACCCTCTCGTGGCAGCGGGGTCCTTACGGAAACTAAGGGATATTAAGGCCTCCTTTTAATAGAGTACCGGAACAAAGCATTAACACATAGTGAATACATGAACTCCTCAAACTACGGTCATCACCGGTAAGTATCCCGATTATTGTCACTTCGGGGTTAACGGATCATAACACATAATAGGTGACTATAGACTTGCAAGATAGGATCAAGAACACTCATATATTGATGAAAACATAATAGGTTCTGATCTGAAATCATGGCACTCGGGCCCTAGTGACAAGCATTAAGCATAGCAAAGTCATAGCAACATTAATCTCAGAACATAGTGCACACTAGGGATCAAACCCCAACAAAACTGACTCAATTACATGATAGATCCCATCCAACCCATCACCGTCCAGCAAGCCAACGATGGAATTACTCACGCACGGTGGTGAGCATCATGAAATTGGTGATCGAGGATGGTTGATGATGACGATGGCGACGGATTCCCCTCTCCGGAGCCCCGAAAGGACTCCAGATCAGCCCTCCCGAGAGGTTTTAGGGCTTGGCGGCGGCTCCGTATCATAAAACGTGATGATTTATTCTCTCTTATTTTTTCTCCCGAAACTCAATATGTGGAGGTGGAGTTGGAGTCGGAGAGGCAACAGGGGGCCCACGAGGTAGGGGGGCACGCCCTAGGGGGGCAGGCGTGCCCCCCACCCTCGTGGCAAGGTGGTGGGCCCCCTGGCCTTCATCTTTTGCAGGTATTTTTCTTATTTTCTGAAAAGTGGCTCCGTGAAGTTTCAGGTCATTCCGAGAACGTTTGCTCCTGCACATAAATAACACCATGGTAATTCTGCTGAAAACAGCGTTAGACCGGGTTAGTTCCATTCAAATCATGCAAGTTAGAGTCCAAAACAAGGGCAAAAGTGTTTGGAAAAGTAGATACGTTGGAGACGTATCACATGCCGGGTGTCCCGAGAGAACTCGCCGAGCACACTCTCAATATTGATCCAAAGTTTAAGTCAGTCAGGCAGTTTCTCCGATGATTCAACGAGGACAGGCGCAAGGCCATCGGAGAAGAGGTAGCCCGGTTGGCGGCCGGGTTCATTGTGGAAGTCTTTCACCTAGAGTGGTTAGCCAACCCGGTGCTTGTACTCAAGAATAACGGCACCTGGCGTATGTGTGTGGATTACACCGATTTAAATAAGGCTTGTCCAGCTGACCCTTTCGCTCTCCCTCGTATTGATCAGATCATTGATGCTACAGCGGGTTGTGCGCGTCTGAGTTTTCTGGATGCCTATTCAGGTTATCATCAGATCAAGATGGCAGTCAAGGACTAGGAGAAGATAGATTTCATCACCCCGTTTGGATCCTTCTGCTATGTGTCTATGCCCTTCGGGCTCAAGAGTGCCCAGGCAACTTATCAACGGTGTATGCAGAATTGCCTTCACAATCAGATTGAGCGTAATGTTCATGCTTATGTGGATGATATAGTGGTAAAATCCAGGAAAGAGGAAACCTTGGTCACAAATCTGAAAGAGACCTTTGATAACCTCCGGGTCTACAAAACCCGGCCAAGTGTGTTTTTGGAGTCCCAGCTAGCAAGCTCTTGGGTTTTTAGGTGTCCAACCGAGGTATTGAAGCTAACCCGGAGAAGATTAAGGCAACCACATCCCTGGCCAAACCAACATGCATCAATGACGTTCAACGGCTGGTGGGTCGTGTTGCTGCTCTGAGCCGGTTCATAAGCCGGTTAGGGGAGAAGGCGATGCCTTTGTATCAGATGATGAAGAAAACGGATGATTTTGTTTGGAGCGAGGCTGCGAACTACGCTTTTGAGGATCTGAAGAAACAGCTCGCTGAGCCGCCGGTCCTTGCTGCT
Source organism: Triticum urartu (assembly GCF_003073215.2). NCBI lineage: Eukaryota > Viridiplantae > Streptophyta > Magnoliopsida > Poales > Poaceae > Triticum > Triticum urartu. Next base: position 244,536,581 of record NC_053023.1, on the reverse strand, counting down.
CCAGTTGAGAAAGAGCCGCTATTGTTATACGTAGCCACCAACTCACGAGCTGTTAGTGTGGCAATTGTGGTGGAGCGTAAGGAGGTTGGCAAGGAACATCCGGTTCAAGGCCGGTTTACTACGTAAGTGAGGTGTTGATTGAATCTAAACAAAGATATCCACATTGGCAGAAGCTCGTATATGGGGTGTTCATGGCGAGCCGGAAGCTCTAACATTATTTTCAAGGTCACCCAATCACTGTGGTTAGCTCTGCTCCTATGGGAGACATCATTCAAAATAGAGAAGCCACTGGACGAGTCGCCAAATGGGCTATTGAGCTTGGGTCTCATGGGTTGAAGTATGTACCACGTACTGCGATCAAATCTCAAGCACTGGTTGATTTTATTAATGACTGGAAAGAGATGCAGATGCCGGAAGAGAAACCAGACAACACATATTAGACTATTCACTTTGATGGGTCTAGACAATTGGAAGGCTCGGGTGTCGTGGTTCTAAGTCTGACAGTAGTGTAGGGGGGTAAGTATGGAGAGGCGAGGTCTTAGCTATGGAGAAGTTGTAAGGACGCAAGGTTTACGAGTTCAGGCCCTTCTCGGAAGAAGTAAAAACCCTACGTCTCGGAGCCTGGAGGCGGTCGACTGGATTATATGAGTATGAGTTACAGAGGTGCGAACCCTTGTCTCGGAGGAGGGGGTGGCTTATATAGAGTGCGCCAGGACCCCGGCCAGCCCACGTTACGAAGGGTTCAATGTACATTAAGGCAGGGCGTTACTGGTAACGCTAGTAATAAAGTGTTATGATGACCATAAAAGCTACTTAATGACCGACCGTTAGTGTGCGGGGCGCCTTTAGGTCTCCTGACCGTCGAGTGGTTGGGTCTTGGTCGAGTGATTGCTTTTTGGTCGAGTGTCTTCGAGTCTGTTGAGTGGGGCACCTTCAAGTTGATTGAAAGGCGATTTCTTCTAGAGATGTCCTTGGGTAGGGCAGCTAGGACAGGTCCATGACCCTACCCTAGGTCCATAGCTTCATCATTAGCCCCCGAATGGATCGAGGTTTGAGTGGGGAAGGAGTTGAGGACCTCTCCGACTCGTTTTTCATGCCGTGAGCATATCTTGCTCCGGATCAATGGACCCGAGTGATGACAGCAACTTCCTTTTCAGTCGCCTTGATCCATTCTTAATTCTTCGTCGAGTGAGTTTCTTTATCTGTAAGGCTCCGAGTGACGGTGCGGAGGAAATCTTTTAGTCTGACAAGTTTGTTTGCTACCCGCGGATTTAGTGGGATCTGAATTTCGGGAAGCGCGTGGGACGGGGGAGGCCGCAGTAATCGGATGGGATGGAGCAGAGCCGCCTCGATCCCCGCGCCACCTTTTTCGCCACGTATCGCTCGCGCGGTCGTTACGGGATTTGACGGAGCCATCTGGACCTACCTGTCAGCCACTCGGAAGCGGCCTCATATAAGGCGTTGGACCGGAGTCCCCCGAACAGTGCGCCCCATTACTTCTTCTCCTCCTCACGCCTCTCTGCTGCGCTCGCTCTCGCCCCAGCGCCACCGCACCACCCGCGTCTCGTCGGCGACAATGGTGAAGGAGAGGACAGCGGCTCTGGAGCGGGCGAAGAAGGCGACGGCGAAATCGAAGGGGAAGGCGACGAGCCGGGGCGGATCTTCTTCGCGGACTGGCCTGCCGAGGGGTTGGATCCAGGGTGACTGGATCCACTCGAGGATCTCCCAAGAGGACCTCGACGACCTGGCCGAGGGAGGGCTGATCCCCTATGACTCGGCGCGGCTTCCGGGGAAGGAATCCGAGCCGCAACCCAGGGAGGGTGAGCGCATTCTTCTTGCCACCCACGTCGACCGTGGGTTTTCCTTGCCCCCTCATCCTTTCTTTCGAGGGTTTCTGAACTTCTTTGGGGCTCAACTCCACCATTTTACCCCCAACTCAATCGTTTATCTTGCCGTGTTCATTTCCTTGTGTGAGAACTTCTTCGGTTGTCGACCTCACTGGGGTCTTTTCAAGCATATTTTCACTTGTCGCTCCCAGACAGTGAAAAAGGCTAATCCGAGTGACGAGAGGACCCAAGTGATCCAGATGTGTGGGGGTCTTGGCATCCAGACGAGGGGAAAAAGCTCCTTTCCGGCCATGATTCTTCCCGATTCAGTTCGCGGATGGCAGTCGACCTGGTTCTACTGCAAAGACCAGTCGACGCCAGGGCAATCGACTGGCCTCCCTCCCTTTACCATGGACCGAGTGGAAAAACCCTCCCCTTTGAAGGTGCTCCCGGAGGAGAAGGCGCACGTGAAGGTGTTGGTCAGCCGAGTGGTCCAGCTCATTCGTGACGGGGTCACTAGTATGGATCTCTTGGAGGTCTTCCTTCAGCGGCGCATCCAGCCTCTCCAAGCCCGAGACCACCCGATGTGGATGTATTCGGGTCTAGAAGACTCCACTCGGATCCACCCGGAGGAGGTCAATGATGACACGCTGGAGAAGTGGCTGTCGAGCATTACCGGGAACAAGGACAACCCCAGGGGAGCCAGGAGAGTCCCTCCATTCGACCAGTCTCATGCACCAGAGAAGGTCTGATTCTGAGTTTTTGCTTGTAATCTGAATTCACTCGCGCAGCTGTCTGTATTGCGTCGACTGGCTTTGTTCTCCCTGCTTTCTTTCAGGCCATTATTGAAATGTATTCGATGCCCAACGGGGAGCAAGAGCAAGCTCTGGAAGGCGAGGCGAGTGGTGGCGAAAGTGGCGAGTGGACTTTCGATGGTGAAGGGGATGTAGGAAGCGACGACTCGAGTGATGAGGAAGAAGTCGAGCCGCCTCCTCGCATAGAGAGGCGATCCAAGCTTGACCAGGATCGGCCGAGTGCCCGCGACAAGGCGACTGCTCAGGCTGGTCAGTCTTCGAAGCTTCCTCGGATCTCTTCACCAACCATGACTGAGAAGGCGCCAAAGCACCCCAAAGTTGCAGAACCAAAGACTCAGAAGGCGCTGCCGAAGATCAAGATCGATATCCCTGTCGCCTCCGCGTGAGTGTTTCTCCTTGTATTCACTCGACGCTCCGCGCTGTTTATTTTTCTTGTTTTAACTGGATGAGCTTTGGAATTGTTAGCGCTGCCACTTCCGGGACCTCAGCTTACATGGATGATGATGAGGTGATGGAGGATGCGGTCACTTCTAATCTGGGTATGATTTCTGCCATACTATCTTTCTTTGGTCGATTCAACTGCATCATGCATCATTGGGTGACGTGATTTTGGCAATTTGAACTTTGTACAGCTCCCAACATTATTGACCTCCCAGATGATGATGAAGAGCCCGAGAGGTCTTTGACGAGGAAGAGTAGGCGAGCTCCTGTAAGTGAGGCGCTACAGTCGACACCGAGGGCGGAACCAGTCGTTCAGGACATTGGTGACGTCAATCGGGGTTCTGTTACCTTCGCGGAGCCCCTGTCGAGCGCCTTGCCTTCTTCTTCGACTGCTCAGGCCCCTATCGGCCCGCCTTCACTTTTTTCAACTCATCATGTCCCGGAGGATGAGGTGAATGCTGCTAGGGAAGCCATACGCCAGGCGGGCATTATGATGGAGAATATGAAGACGGTCCGGGACGCCAGCCAAGCCGCCTATGATGCCAGCTCGGCTCTCTAGAGCAATGTTCAGGTTAGTTGGTCGCCGCTTGTTCTGTTAGGATATGCTATCTGAAGATTCTTTCCGAAAATCTTTTCATCTGTACACCCACTGGGTGTGTCGATTGAATTTTTTGGACTAGTGGGGGCACGCTGAGTGCACCCACTGGGTGTAGTCCCCGAGGCTACGGCGGACTGCTGCCAGTTGACCGTAGTCTTTGTATTTTGTCGAGTAAAACCGAACTGGTAGTTTGTTTCTTCCGCTCGATCCGGTCGAGTGGAATCAGAACCGGTGAGGGCACGCAAAGTGCACCCACTGGGTGTAGTCCCCGAGACTGCGGTCGACTGCTGGCAGTCGACTGTGGTCTGAGTTCTACTTTGTCTCTCTCTCTCTCTCTCTATTTTGAACTCGACTCCGGCGGGCCGGTCGAGTGGGATCAGAACCGGTGGGGGCATGAATGTAGAGTTTTGCCAGAACTTTGAAGAGGAGACTCAGTGTATGAAAATTGACTTATCCTTGGATCGTGAATGTAGAGTTTTGCCAGAACTTTGAAGAGGAGACTGGGCGGATCGAACCAGGTTTGGATCCAATCAACTCTCCCGTGAAAGATGAAGCTGCCATGAATTTGCTCCGACTGGAATCTCGCATTGACGGTGCCGTGAACTACTTGGCTCGACTGAAGGTTGCCATGTCACGGATCGACCCGGCACTTTGGCCAGAGGCTACGCTCCAAAACGATCTCGAGTCTCTGATGACTCGTCTTAACGGAATCCCTGACCGAGTGCAGGAGTGGAAGAAGTCTTCTGCTTGGTGCGGCGTTGATGTGGCTCTGTCCTTGGTTCGTGTCCACTGCAAGGAGGTGCGACAAGACAAGCTGGCAGCAATCAAGGTCGCCAACACCCAGAAGCATGACTTCCGAACCTTTATGGAGACTTTCATCGCTGCAGCCACTCGGATAGCCGACGGCGTCGACCTGGATGAGTTCGTCGAGCCTGCCAGCCCTCCTCCCGCGGAGTGAACAAACTCTTATGTCCCACCTTAAATTTGCCTCAGAATGCCGAGTGGTTTTTGGAACCGTTAAAAATTTTCGGGTCGCATGCCCGAGTACCTCGATCCGTGATCCAGAACCTTTAGGATTTTATCTGAACTTGGTTTACCGTTGAATATCTTTATGAATCTCCTGCTGAGTGAACCCAACCTTTATTCGAGACAACTTTCTGTATTTGCAGCACAGCTCCGAAGGAGGGGGAAGTAGTCGACCCATGCCTTGTATTTGTGGCGAAGCTCCCCAGGGGCGGGCGGCGGTCGACCCACACCCTGTTACTGCAGAGTGGGACGGAGCGCACATTGTATTTGTGGCGAAGCTCTCCAGGAGAAGGGTGGGGGGGAAGTCGACCCGTACTTCTTTACTGTAGAGCGGGATGAATCGCGCAATGTATTTGTGGCGAAGCTCTCCAGGAGAAGGTGGCAGTCGACTCGTACTTCGTTACTGTAGAGCGGGATGAATCGCGCATTGTATTTGTGGCGAAGCTCTCCAGGAGAAGGTGGCAGTCGACCTTCCCCTCGTCGTCCTTGAGGATTGAGATGTGTTTGGGAGAACTTAGGCGAGTATTGGACTGCAGCTAAGCCCCCGAGTGGGAGGATTGCTCTCCACTTGGTAGGGTTTTTTCAAACTTAGGCGAGTGCCTGACTGCAGCTAAGTCTCTAGGTGGGAGAACTTAGGTGAGTACTGGACTGCAGCTAAGCCCCCGAGTGGGAGGATTGCTCTCCACTCGGTAGGGTTTTTTCAAACTTAGGCGAGTGCCTGACTGCAGCTAAGTCTCTAGGTGGGAGAACTTAGGCGAGTACTGGACTGCAGCTAAGCCCCCGAGTGGGAGGATTGCTCTCCACTCGGTAGGATTTTTCAAACTTAGGCGAGTGCCTGACTGCAGATAAGTCTCTAGGTGGGAGAACTTAGGCGAGTACTGGACTATAGCTAAGCCCCCGAGTGGGAGGGTTGCTCTCCACTCGGTAGGATTTTTCCAAACTTAGGCGAGTGCCTGACTGCAGCTAAGTCCTCAAGTGAGGGAACGTAGGCGAGTACTGGACTGCAGCTAAGCCCCCGAGTGGGAGGGTTGCTCTCCACTCGGTAGGATTTTTCCAAACTTAGGCGAGTGCCTAACTACAGCTAAGTCCTCAAGTGAGGGAACGTAGGCGAGTACTGGACTGCAGCTAAGCCCCCGAGTGGGAGGGTTGCTCTCCACTCGGTAGGATTTTTCCGAACTTAGGCGAGTGCCTGACTGCAGCTAAGTCTCTAGGTGGGAGAACTTAGGCGAGTACTGGACTGCAGCTAAGCCCCCGAGTGGGAGGGTTGCTCTCCACTCGGTAGGATTTTTCCGAACTTAGGCGAGTGCATGACTGCAGCTAAGTCTCTCAGTGGGAGAACTTAGGCGAGTACTGGATTGCAGCTAAGCCCCCGAGTGGGAGGGTTGCTCTCCACTTGGTAGGATTTTTCAAACTTAGGAGAGTGCCTGACTGCAGCTAAGTCTCTAGGTAGGAGAACTTAGGCGAGTACTGGACTGCAGCTAAGCCCCTGAGTGGGAGGGTTGCTCTCCACTCGGTAGGATTTTTTCAAACTTAGGCGAGTGCCCGACTGCAGCTAAGTCTCTCGGTGGGAGAACTTAGGCGAGTACTAGACTGCAGCTAAGCCCCCGAGTGGGAGGGTTGCTCTCCACTCGGTAGGATTTTTCAAACTTAGGCGAGTGCCTGACTGCAGCTAAGTCTCTAGGTGGGAGAACTTAGGCGAGTACTGGACTGCAGCTAAGCCCCCGAGTGGGAGGGTTGCTCTCCACTCGGTAGGATTTTTCAAACTTAGGCGAAATGGATTCGCAGCTAAGCCACCCGCTGGGGGATTTCTTACGCAAACAAAAACAATAATAATCACTGGGAAAATTATAACGCTCTTGTCTTTGATAAATAAACTACAAGAGTTTTTCTTATTACATCTCATCCGAGTGAGAATTCAAGTATAAAAGGGGCGGAGTAGCTCCGCATTCCAGGCTCGTGGCTCATCAATCTGGCGATCGACATTGTAGAGGTGGTATGCTCCATTGTGGAGGACTCTGGTGACTATGAAGGGGCCTTCCCAAGTAGGAGCAAGCTTGTGTGGTTTCTGCTGATCCACTTGAAGGACTAAGTCTCCTTCTTGGAAGGCTCGGCTCTTCACGTTTCTGGCATGGAATCGACGCAAGTCTTGCTGATAGATGGTCGATCGGATCAAGGCCATTTCTCTTTCTTCTTCTAGGAGGTCGACTGCGTCCTGCCGGGCTTGTTATGCTTCATCTTCTGAGTAGAGCTCGACTCTGGGAGCGTTGTGACGCAGGTCACTCGGTAAGACTGCCTCGGCTCCGTAGACCAGAAAGAATGGGGTTCTTCCGGTCGATCGATTCGGGGTTGTCCTCAATCCCCAAAGGACTGATGGGAGCTCATCGACCCATGCACCTGCTGCGTGCTTGAGATCGCGCATCAATCGAGGTTTCAGTCCTTTGAGGATTAGGCCATTTGCCCTTTCTGCTTGTCCATTCGACTGGGGATGAGCGACCGAAGCATAGTCGACCCGAGTGCCCTGAGAGGCACAAAAGGCCCTGAACTTGTCTGAATCGAAGTTTGACCCATTGTCCGTGATGATACTGTGCGGAACTCCATATCTGAATATCAACTCTCTGATGAAACTGATAGCGGTGCAAGCATCGAGATTCTTGATAGGCTTGGCTTCAATCCATTTGGTGAACTTGTCGACTGCTACCAGCACATGAGTGAAGCCGCTCCTGCCTGTTCTCAGTGGCCCAACCATGTCCAGCCCCCAAACAGCGAAGGGCCAGACGAGTGGAATGGTTTTCAGGGCTGACGCGGGCTTGTGCGGCATATTGGAGTAATACTGACATCCTTCACATTTGTCGACTATCTCTTTAGCCATCTCATTGGCCCTTGGCGAGTAGAACCCCGCTCGGTATGCTTTAGCCACAATGGTCCGAGAGGACGCATGATGACCACAGGTCCCCGAGTGGATATCGTTAAGGATCATCTGACCTTCTTCTGGTGTGATACACTTCTGGCCGACCCCAGTCGCGCTTTCCCTATATAACTGTTCCTTTATGACTGTAAAGGCCTTGGATCAACGGACGATCTGTCGAGCCTCTTCCTCGTCTTCTGGGAGTTCTTTCCTTAGGATGTACGCGATGTACGGTTCTGTCCAGACGGGAGTGTTAACCAGCACTTCCATTACCAGATCGACCATAGCTGGAACTTCAACTTCAGTCGGATCCGTGGCGCTTTTTGGCTGCGGGTCCTCTTCCGTGAAGGGATCCTCCTAGACTGATGGTGTGTGGATGTGCTCCAAAAACACATTGCTGGGAATGGCTTCTCTTTTGGAACCTATTTTTGCCAAATCATCAGCTGCTTGATTTTTCAGTCGGGGTATGTGATGAAGCTCTAACCCCTCGAATTTCTTCTCCGGCTTTCTCACTGCATTGCAATAACCAGTCATGGCTGGACTTCTGACATCCCACTCCTTCATCACCTGATTAACCACCAAATCTGAGTCGCCATAGACCATGAGGCGACGGACGCCGAGTGAGATGGCCATGCGCAACCCATATAAAAGTGCTTCATATTCTGCCTCGTTATTGGAGGAATCAAAATGGATTTGAAGAACATATCTGAGTTTATCTCCTCTGGGGGAGACCAACACCACTCTGGCACCGGAACCGCTCAGCATCTTGGAGCCGTCGAAAAACATAGTCCAATGCTCCGAGTGAATCTGAGTCGGCAGCTGCTGTTCAATCCACTCGGCGACGAAATCTGCGATCGCTTGGGACTTGATAGCTTTCTTTGCCTCAAACTTGATATCAAGGGGAAGGAGTTCAATCGCCCATTTTGCCACTCGACCAGTTGCATCCCTGTTATGCAGGATCTCTGATAATGGAGCGTCGCTGACGACTGTAATGGAATGATCAGAGAAGTAGTGAGCAACTTTCTTGGTGGTCATATAAATCCCATATACAAGCTTCTGATAGTGAGGATATCTTTGCTTCGATGGGGTCAAGACTTCAGAAATATAATATACTGGGCGCTGAACATTGAAGATTTTCCCTTCTTCTTCCCGCTCGACCGTAAGTACCGTGCTAACGACTTGTCCTGTGGCTGCAATGTAAAGCGGCAAAGGCTCTTTGCTGATTGGGACAGCAAGCACCGGCTGGGTGGAGAGCAGAGCTTTGAGCTCTGCAAACGCTGCATCAGCTTCGGGAGTCCACTCGAACTTGTGGGACTTCTTCATCAATCGGTAAAGAGGTAATGCCTTTTCACCGAGACGAGATATGAATCGACTTAGGGTGGCCAAACAACCAGTAAGCTTCTGGACGTCGTGCACTCGCACAGGGCTTTTCATTCGGAGTATAGTGCCAACTTTTTCTGGATTGGCGTCGATACCCCGTTCGGAAACGAGAAAACCGAGTAACTTTCCGCCAGGGACTCCGAATGTACACTTTGATGGATTAAGCTTGATATCATACCTCCTGAGGTTGGCAAAGGTTTCAGCAAGGTCAGTCAGCAGGTCGGAGCCCTTCCGTTACTTGACCACAATATCATCCATGTATGCTTCCACGTTCCGACTGATTTGAGTGAGTAAACACTTCTGAATCATCCTCATGAATGTGGCTCCAGCATTCTTGAGGCCGAACGACATGGTAACATAACAGAAGCACCCGAATGGAGTGATGAAAGCTGTCTTGATCTCGCCAGGTCCATACAGACGGATCTGATGGTACCCGGAATAGGCGTCTAAGAAAGACAGTCGCTCACATCCCGCAGTCGAGTCGACTATCTGCTCGATGCGGGGGAGAGGAAAATGATCTTTCGGGCAGGCCCGGTTGATATGTTTAAAGTCAATGCACATGCGAAGTGACTTGTCCTGCTTGGGGACCATGACAACGTTGGCGAGCCACTCGGAGTGGTAGATCTCTCGGATGAACTCCGCTGCTAAGAGCCGAGCCACCTCTTCGCCAATAGCTTTTCTTTTTTGGACGGCGGACCGTCGAAGATGTTCCTTGACAGGTTTTACTTTTGAGTCGACTCTCAGGCGATGCTCAGCCAGCTCCCTGGGAACACCTGGCATGTTAGAAGGTTTCCACGCGAAGATGTCCCAGTTCTCACGGAGGAACTGGATGAGCGCTTCTTCCTATTTGGAGTCGAGTGTTGTCGAGATATGGGTCGGGGTGGCGCTGGGGTCGGTCGGGTGGATGTGAGCTGTCTTCGTGTCGCTAGTCGACTGGAAAGCTGATCCTGTAGCGGGCTTCTTGGCTCGCAATAGATCGCTCGGGTCTGCAGTCTTCTGGTATTCCTGCAACTCCACCACTGCCATCTGTGCGTCGGCGATCTTCGAACCCTTCTGAAAACATTTTTCCGCTTTCTTCCGATTGCCCGTAATGGTGATCACACCTTTGGGGCCAGGCATCTTCAATTTGAGATACACGTAACATGGTCGGGCCATGAAGCGTGCATAAGCCGGCCTGCCCAAAATAGCGTGATAGGCACTCTAGAAGTCTACAACTTCAAATGTCAATTTTTCTTTGCGGTAATTCTTGGAATCACCGAAAACCACCTCAAGAGCAATCTGACCAAGGGATTCAGCCTTCTTCCCAGGAATGACTCCATGGAAACTCATGTTGCTGGCACTGAGTCTGGACATCGGAATGCCCATCCCCTTCAACGTCTCGGCGTATAATATGTTCAAACCACTGCCACCATCCATCAGGACTTTGGTCAGTCGAGTGCCTTCAACAACTGGGTCGACCACCAAAGCTTGCCTCCCAGGGGTGGCGATGTGCGTTGGGTGGTCGGACTGGTCGAATGTTATGGCAGTCTGAGACCATTTCAGGTAACTAGGTGTCGCCGGAGCGACCATGTTCACCTCTCGGTTAATAACTTTCAGTCAACCTTTACTCTCAACATCAGCAAAAATCATCAGGGTGGAATTGACTTGAGGGTATCCATCATCTTTGTCCTCTTTGTCTTCAACCTTGTCTGACTCCTTTTCCTTACCCTTGGGCTGCTTGCCCTAGAACTGCTGGATCAAGAGTCGACACTGCCGAGTGGTATGTTTCGGGTAAATAAAATTACCCTCTTCATCTTTCTTCATGTGGACGAGACATGGTAAGTCCAACACATCATTTCCCTCCTGGTCTTTAACCTTTTGGGGTTCCAAGGCCCTTTAGGTTTCCCTTTAGACTTTCCTTGGGCCAAAGCTAAGGCTTACCCGGGAGCCGCTGGCTCGGCTTTCCGCTTCTGTTTCCGACTGGAATTGCCTCCGGTTTCTTGGGCGACTGACTTGAGCTTGCCCCTCCTGAGTCGATCCTCATCTTCGCCGTTAACGTACTTGGTGGCAATCTCCATCATCCGATTCAGGGACATATCTCCGATTCGACCGAATTTCAAATTCAGTTCTCTGTACTTGACGCCTTCCTTGAAGGCACAAACTGCTTGGTGGTCAGGCACATTCTCCACCGAGTGATGTAACGTGATCCATCTCTGGATGTAATCCCTCAAAGTTTCATTCGGCTTTTGCACACAGGACCGTAGTTCCGTCAGTCCTGCCGTTCGCTTGCATGTGCCTTCAAATGTGGTGACGAACACTCGGGAGAGATCTTCCCAAGTGTAAATGCTGCTAGGTGCTAACTGGTTTAGCCACGCTCTGGCCGAGCCCTCCAACATGAGAGGCAGGTGCTTCATGGCCACTTCATCATTGCCGCCGCCAATCTGGACGGCCACTCGGTAGTCCTCAAGCCAAGTATCGGGCTTGGACTCGCTAGTGAACTTACTGACTCCAGTCGCCAACCTGAAATTGGGAGGAATCACACCTGCCCTGATGGCTCTACTAAAGCACTCTGGCCCCGAAACATGTACTCTGCTGCTGGCTGGCGCATCTCTGTCATGGCCTTCTCGGTGAGCCTTGTTCCTATCGACCAAACCTTGGACGAGGATGGATCTCGCATCAAAGCCTGGCCCTCTGGGGTCGACTGGAATCCTTCGCCCACCACTATGAGGGCGCCTGTCATCCTGCTGGCGAGGCACATATGACCCGCTCCTCGGGGGAGGCGTGGGTACTCAAAGTCGACCGTCACGATCAACTCGGTGATCATACTGCTCATGGTTCCCATACTGGTCACGCCGGTCCCCACGTCCCTCACGCCTCGGGGGCGATCTCGGGCTGTGAGCCGAGCAACGGATCTGCTGTGAATTCTGTTCCGCGACTGAGAAACAGCGGAATTCTGATCACCTGCTGCCCGGAGTAACGCTCTGATCTGCAGCAAGCCTCTGCCAGCCTCCGACTGGGAAGGCTGAATCGACTCCGCTATACGGGCCGCAGCTGCTAAATTCTAAATCGGAGTTCGATATACCTGTGGGGGCGGGAAGACCTGACGTCGACTGGATTCGGGAACCCGTTGTCGCGCACGCTCGTCGAGTGCTCGCTGGAGGTTCTCCAGCCGAGTGCGCTCGGCCAAGTTTGCCAGGCGCGCGTCTTCCAAGGCACGAGCCTCGGGGGTTTCTCCAACGATAGGAGTGTGCAGTGCATCCATGTTCCGGCGGTGAAGTTCTTATCTTTGCAGCGACGTGAGAGGCTCGGGAAGATACTCCTCATGGGGACGCAACGGGTCGCCTCCCCCCGCGCCTCCGTCGGTGCGGGTAAAACCGGGGGGACTGGGCGGTCCGTCGACCATCAGAACCTTTGCCGCCGGATCGCTGCTGTCGCACTCAGATGCAGTCTCTTCAGAGCCAGTCGACAGGTCGAACAGGCCGTAGAGGGATTCGTCGGGCTCGATCGCCGCGACTTGAGGAATGGCCGACTGACGGGCCACCGCGTGTCTCACCCACCGCTGATGTCTCGACCAACCGGAGCGCTTGCGCTGGCGGGAAACGGGAAGGGAGGACAACACAGGAGCCGACTGGTAGGGGGTCGACGGTTGCCGCAGGAGAACGCCGCGGATGCACGCGCTAAAGTGCGTCGCCCCGCGGACAGGGAGTGCGTCCACGTCGAGCGGAGCCTCCTGAAGCCAGGCGGAGTCGTCGGCGATGAACGTGAGCGCGCCGAGACGGATCTCGCGGCCCTCCACCAAAACTCCGTCGGAAACCATGATGATTTGGGTCAGAAAAGATCGCAACTCCTCCAACAAAACGCTAAAACACAGGCCCCACGGTGGGCGCCAACTGTCGTGGTTCTAAATCTGACAGTAGTGTAGGGGGGTAAGTATGGAGAGGCGAGGTCTTAGCTATGGAGAAGTTTTAAGGACGCAAGGTTTACGAGTTCAGGCCCTTCTCGGAAGAAGTAAAAACCCTACATCTCGGAGCCTGGAGGCGGTCGAATGGATTATATGAGTATGTGTTACAAAGGTGCGAACCCTTGTCTCGGAGGAGGGGGTGGCTTATATAGAGTGCGCCAGGACCCCGGCCAGCCCACGTTACGAAGGGTTCAATGTACATTAAGGCAGGGCGTTACTGGTAACGCTAGTAATAAAGTGTTATGATGACCATAAAAGCTACTTAATGACCGACCGTTAGTGTGCGGGGCGCCTTTAGGTCTCCTGACCGTCGAGTGGTTGGGTCTTGGTCGAGTGATTGCTTCTTGGTCGAGTGTCTTCGAGTCTGTCGAGTGGGGCACCTTCAAGTTGATTGAAAGGCGATTTCTTCTAGAGATGTCCTTGGGTAGGGCAGCTAGGACAGGTCCATGACCCTACCCTAGGTCCATAGCTTCATCATCGGGGGCTGGAGTTGTTTTAACCTCCCCTCGAGGTGACAAATTTTGTTATGTGTTGCGGCTGATGTTTCCTTGCACTAACAATGCAGCGGAATATGAAGCGTTGCTCCATGGTCTTCGAATGGCTAAAGAGATGAGCCTGAGCCAGGTCCGGTGTCTTGGCGACTCAGATTTGGTAGCTCAACGGGTGTCAGGCAAGTGGGATTCCAAAGATCCTCTCATGGCGGCTTATCGCCATGAAGTTGATGCTGTTGCAGGGCATTTTAAAGGTTATCAGGTGGAGCACATTGACCGTAGGAAGAATGAGGCGGCTAATGCTTTAAGCCGGTTGGGATCTCAGCGAAGCCGGTGCCACCTAACACCTTTTTGGATATTTTGCATAACCCGTCTATTAAGAGTTAATACCATTTTTAGTACATAAACTTAACCTGATAAGAACAGATCCATACAAGAACTAAACCCCATAAAAATGGTCCTCAAACTTGCCTAACAGAACATTTTCATACAATTCCGTCAATTCTACCGGTGCAACCGTCTGTTGCTGTTGTAACACGCGTCAGGACTAATGTGGAACTGGGCCCACTTGTCAGTGTCACAGAGAAAGAATAAACAAAACATAAGACAGAAAGGGTGGGGATGGATTTGAACAGAGGACCTCGAGCAGCTGTGAGACCGTAGCGTGATGGCCAACCCAACCGAATTAAGTTTTGCCTTAGAGAGAGTTGAACTATTTCTACTCTTGCCGTGACGCACAGTTTACACTTATAATTTTTTCTTACTGAGAGTTGTATTCCTCGCTAAATATATGTTTAATGGTCCATATTTGTTTTTCTAGAAAATTATCAGATTTATTATAAAGATTTACCAGAAATACAGAACACCTCAAACATAAAAAAACTTACATCAAGGTCCATGGACCATCGAACGACCATTGTCGCCGCTAGAACGAGCCGCGGTCACCGCTCCCATACTGGAGTCGGCCTGACCTTGTCGATGACAGCCGGAAAATCTTTGTGGACATGCCCCTAAGGACCAATGCCCTGGAGCCGCAGTCGTCACCGTTGAATCCTTGAATCGAGCTGAAGAACCTCACACCAAATATCATCGTTGCGTACGCATATGATGAGAAACCCTAATCTCGCCGTCCCAAGGAGCTGGCAGGAATCTACGCCAGAGCTCTCTCTAATCCGTACCAGCTGCCGAACTTGAGGAGGATCGGGGCTCAGAAGACTGACTTGAAGAAGAAGCACCACCATTGATCCAAACGCTACCCCCATGAGGACTAAAACCTACCAATCTACTAGCTTGATCCGAGGTACTAGAAAATCCCTCCCCGCCACCGACCGTCAGAGCGACGGGTGGAGGCGAGGCAAATCCATAGGCTTGCCGGTGAAGATCAAGGGGAAGAAAGGCTTTCCCTAATTGCCTTGCGAGAGGGGAAAGAAAAGATGCATTATCTGGCTTGGACAAAACTTATGTTCAGTGGTCCATTTGAGTGTGTATGCTCCACGTTTGAGCCAAGGTTTCTTGTAGGTATAACAATGTGTGGTATTTGAAGCGTTCTCGCGCCATTAGAGCAACTCCAACGGGCCGACTCAAATGGACGATGAATTTGTCCGTTTGGGTCGGCCTGGCGGACACCAACGTCCGCTTCCGTGTTTAGGTCGGCGCAAGCGCCCAACGTAGGCCCGACCACATTTGGATGGCGCGCGAAAAAAGATGCAAACATTTCAAAAATAAAGAACAAACATTAGTTAAATATTAAAAGCCGGTCACAATGGTCAGCTTGGCCTTGACCGGGGACGACGGGGCCACCGGCGGCACGACGCAGTTACCCGCAGCGGAGAGGGCCATGGCCTCCGCCATGGCAGCCTGGTACGCCGCCTCCTCTTCCTCCTTCTCCACCACCCTGCGTCGCTTGTCCTCCTCGCTCTCTCGGAAGACAGCCGCAATGGCCGCCTGGTAGGCGGCCTCCGCCTCCTGGTCCTGGTCCCCGTCTGGGTAGGGGAGAGGCATGCGGTGCTACTAGTGCCACTCTGCCTGGTGGACTGGCACGTTGAGGCGCTGCCTCGGTCGGCGAAGGCGGGGGGAGGCGGGGGAGAGGCGTGGCCGGGGCCTTGCCCTTGGCTTTGCCGGAGCCGAAGCCGGAGAAGAATCCCATTTGCTAGGCTAGAGGTGGCTAGGGTTGCCGCCGACGAGGGAGCGGAGAGGGTGTCGAGATAGGGACGGAGGGGCTTCTGGAAGCGGATGAGGACCCCCCCACTCGGATTAAAAAAGGCCGACCGTCGTTGCTGATGCGTGGGCCCGAGGTGGGCGGCCATCATAAATTAAGCTGACCGCGGTTGTTGGACAGCCGCCAGGTACAGACACGACGGACACCGAGAAGACGCATGAGGCGTCCGCACCGACGTATTTAGGCCACAAATTTGGGTCGCAAATGCGTCGGCGCGGACGCTTTTTGGGTTTGGGTCTGCGCATTGGGCCTCTACATTTGTCTGCACTAACCCAAACGGATGCATGCAGACGTTTTGGGTCAGCCCATTGGAGTTTCTCTTAGTCAGTCCAAAATGTGCATCATCATGCAAATAATATAAGAATTATGTCTCAAAAATAATAATATAAGAATTGATTAAACTTTGAGTCAAGAAACTAATATAAGAATTGCAACTCAATTTAGGGCCTGTTCGGAATAGAGTCTTGTAAAACAGAGGAAAGCAAAAAAGTAGAGGAATGTGATTAGCAGCTAGTGGCAAAACAGAGGAATAAAAACAACAAAAAGAAATGAAGGTCGCATGTTCGGTTATGCATGGAAACTTTTCCAGTGAGAGATATCAGTAGAATATTTTATTTGGCTCAAGGCCCCACACAACACACAAACTTCATTGTTTATGTACTGGAATCGTCTTGCACCTGTACAGAACTACTGCCAACGCAGCAGCATGCCTCGGGCATCCGCCCGAACAAGAGGTTTGCCTCAATTTTTCTGTTCCCATGAAAAGTAAAGGAATGCAAGCCTTTCCAGAGAAACTCGTGAAGCTATTCCTCTGAGTCAAACGGCCTGGTAGTAATTTTTCCCAAAGGAACGTAGACATGTACGATTCCTCCAAAATTCTTAGGAAGCGAACGGGCCCTTAGCTCGCTGGCACATCAGAGCTGCATGTGCGGGAGGTCTTTTTAGTTTGATTCCCCACAGCGATCTGTTATATTGTTTTGTTTATTCATTCTCTGTTACATTTACAAGAGGGCCCGGTTCCAACCTGCCGCGCTGTTATAACAGCAGGAGACGGTGCACAGGTAGAATTGACGGAATTGTATGAAAATTTTCTGTTAGACAAGTTTAAGGACCACTTTTATGGGGTTTTTTAGTTCTTGTATGAATATGTTCCCACCAGGACAAGTTTATGTACTAAAAATGATATTAACTCGTCTATTAAGTTACCTACAGAAGAAGATCTAGCCGTTCCTGACCCGAAGGCGCAGTTGGTGGCGACTCTTCACGTCATCCCAGATTGGACAGTACTGTTCTTGGCTGACATGACCCGGGGCGAGCTGCCAGCGGATGAGACCCTAGCCCGATAGATAACCCGGCGGTCTAAGTCAATGACGATTTTTGACGGAGAACTATACAATCGCAGTGTCTCTGGAGCGTTTCAGCAGTGTGTTTCCCCTGAAGAAGGCTAAGAAATACTTCGTGATATCCATGAAGGTCATTGTGGTCATCACGCCGGGTCAAAATCTCTGGTGGCCAAAGCTTTTCTTCATGGTTTCTATTGGTTGATGGCTCACGCTGATGCAGAAGATCTGGTCAGTAGATGTGATGGATGTCAAAAATTCGCACGACGAGCACATGTGCCGGCTCAAGAGTTGTGGATGATTCCAATCACTTGGCCGTTTGGGGTCTGGGGGCTTGACATGGTTGGACCTTTCAAAAGGTCTAAGGATAAAAAGACACATCTTTTGGTGGCAGTTGACAAATTCACAAAGTGGGTTGAGGCAGAACCAGTAAGTAAGTGTGGTGCGGCAACATCGGTTCAGTTCATGAAAAAGGTGATCTTCCGTTTTGGTTTTCCACACAACATTATCACTGACAATGGCACTAATCTATCCCAAGGGGCTATGGAGGAGTTCTGTCAGTGCGAGCATATCCGGCTTGATGTTTCTTCTGTAGCTCATCCTCAATCCAATGGTCAGGCTGAGAGAGAAAATCATGAAATCTTAAAAGGTCTCAAGCCCCGGCTTATGGTTCCCTTGCAGCGAACGCCGAGTTGTTGGGTAGAGGAGTTACCCTCGGTGCTGTGGAGTATCAACACCGCCCCTAACAGATCTACATGTTATACACCTTTCTTTATGGTTTATGGAGCAGAGGCAGTGTTGCCTAGTGACATCCGTCATGACTCGCCCCGGGTGGCGGCTTATGTTGAAGCTAACAATCAACAAGCCAGACAGGATGCACTTGACTTGTTAGATGAGGAAAGAGACTTAGCAACGGCTCGATCAGCCATTTATCAACAGGACCTGCGCTGGTATCACAGCCGTCGGGTTAAGTCCAGGACTTATCAAGAAGGTGACCTGGTGCTCCGGGTCATCCAGGATCTATCAGATGCACACAAGCTATCCCCGCCTTGGGAAGGACCCTTTGTGGTCAGCAAGAACTTAAACAACGGGTCATATTACCTCATTGACGTTCGAGAGCACAAAGACTCACGTAAGTCAGAGGAGGAGACCCGTCGGCCGTGGAACATTGCTCAACTTTGGCCATACTACACCTGAGCCACCGGCTCTCATCATGTACATACGTTGACGTTATATATATTATGATAAGTAATAAAGCAGGACCATCGGTTTCTTTTCTTTTCAGAAAGATTACACATCTTTATTATTTTTTACTACTATTTTCAAATGATTATTAAGGAGCTGATCATATTTGAATCAAGTCTAACTTTTTTGGTCCGGCTTATGATCGTATTCGAATCTAGCTGCAACTATCATGGTCACTTGGGGGCTTCCTGTTCAAACATAGGTCGTATTTGAACCAAAGAGAACATAGCTGTCGTAACCATTTTGATCGGATCAAAGCCAAACTCACTAGGGGGCTTCTTGATCGTATTCGAATCACAGCTTAACCCCTTTTGGGTCCGACTTGGATCGTATTTGAATCAGGGTCGTTAAAAACCTCTCAAGGTCATTTGGGGGCTTCCTGTTCAAATATAGGTCGTATTCGAACCAAACAGAACATAGCTGTCGGTACCCTCTTGATCGGCGCAACGCCAAAGCCACTGGGGGCTATATGGTCGTATTCGAACCTTAACATAACCCCTTTGGTCCGGTTTACTGATTGTATTCGAATCAGAAACCCCCAACCTTTAATTACAAGGTCAATTTTGTTTACCACCTGTTATTTGCCTTATTGGTTTTTTGTTGTCTCAATTTCACAAATAATCAACATGGTCTTTTCACCGGTTGGACTATTTGACAACAAGCCGCCAGGGCATGATAATCAGTAAGTATTCAGAAGCATTGACTTCTCAAAAAAGACAGGATTATCAACTTCATCACCCGGGTCATTTAAACTGGTGGACAGGAGATCAAAGGTACAGGTGTGGCTATTATTTATGAATAGTTGCTCTATAGTAATCAAAGGTTATTTCGGCCTTGTTTTCTTTTTACATCTAGTTCTGTTTTTTACTATGATAAAATATTGGCTATAAATCGGGTGTTCTGACCCATTTGGTACTAAGCCACCAAGCCAGTTGTTTCCTTTTTATCTACAGGAACAGAATTGAAGTATTGCAGGGACAATCATAAATATGATGCATATATTAACATCAGAAAGCACAGAGTAACACACGGTGTCTTATGCGCGATGGCATAGGCAGAATAGGCAGTGTTTTCGAAACTAATCTATTACAAGGCTTTTACAAGCCCATGAAGATGGTCATCACTCCTACCTCGCCGGTTCACCGCCCTCTGCTGATTGGAAGTTGGGCTTTGACCAATCAAAGCCGTTCACAGCAAGAAATTCTGCTTCTTTGTCAATCAGGCCGGCCGGATCAACTTCCGGGGCAAATGTATGTTCACGAACATGCGGGATTAAATCAGTCACTTTGTAGGAGGGAGTCACCATCTTCTTATTATCCAAGTCAAAACCGGGCTGGTATTTATCGATATTTGTTTCATCTCCAAGAATGGTGGCCTGAGGTCGCACCTCCCTCACGCAAGCAACGTAGTCGTCCTGTTCAAACAGTGACCCGTCTTCCTTTACCGTGGGATACCCTCTGGCTACATCTGCGGGGTCTAGATATGGCACCCAAGCCTTGGAGTGGCTTAGGGCAGTCATAGCACCGGCTCTGGCACAGGAGTGCTTGACTTCTTGGAACCTGGCGGGTAAGATTGATAGCTTCTTTAAGACATCGCTGAGCCGGTTGGGTCCTTGATTGGCGGGAGAAATAGCGGCAAGTGCCCGTCGTGCGCCAATGTACAATTGCTCTACTAAGGTATACACCGCCTTCAGTTTAATCACATTGTCTTGGTTCAAATTCTTGCTTCGTGGGCCTGCAGATGTTATATAAACAAAGGATCAGCCAGCGGTTTATTTTCTGGGTCAGCATAAGGCACAAAAGGTCAGTACAGATGGCTTACCAAAGAAGGCGGACACCATTTGAGATACCCGGTTCTTTAAGCCGGTCAACTCCGTAGTAACCTCCTCAAGAGTTGCTTCCTCCTTTTCAGCGCGTTGTGTCAGCAGTGTTTTCTCTTCAGCCCAGGTTTTCTTCTTGGTAGTCAGGATGTTTTTCATATTTTCTGTCTCACCAAACTTAATTCAAGCTTGGAATCGGCAACCTTGATTTCTGCCTCCTGATCCGCCAGCCGGGTCTTGGCGTCAGTCAATTGCGAACCCAATTCAGATAGGGCGTTCTGCAAGACATATACAGGTGTATTAAAGGTCCAAATTCAAGATTTAAGTCTCAAGTGCCTTTGCACTGCAAATCCACTTGACACTTGGGGGCTAATGTATGCCAAAACAATTTTTTTATGATTCTACTATGCTTCAAGTCCCAAGTACTTTACGAAGTAACAACACTTGGCACTTGGGGGCTAATGTATGATATTTAGCAAGTATCTCAAGGGTAAGCCGGACTACAGTATTTGTTGAGTTCGGCACGAGACGATTATGAAAATTCAAAGAACCGGCTCATTTATGGTCAAATGAACCAGCTCTTGGGGACTACAGGTGAAGCTTTGTTCTATTTTATTGAACTCCAGAAAGATCTAAAGGTAAAGTCTAAGCCTATATCATAAAGTCTACAGATCATTCCGGTTTTCTCATAATCTGAAGACTTGGGGGCTGGCAGAATATAAGTAAGTCGGAAGAACATACCTCGTACTTCAGTGGCAACTGCTTGACCATTTCGATCTCTGAGTCACGGCTGGAGTGCACATGGCTGAGATAGCCGGATAATATGTCGTTGGCATTCAAATGGTTATAATGTGAAATATCAAAATGCACCTTTTGTCTTTCCAGCGCCTCTTGTTTCGCAGTATGACGAGCCAACACGGTGGGATTCCCCGGCTCAGTGAAGCGGCTCCCAGTGATCAGAACGTCTTGAGCAGACGGTGATGGCGGGTTAGCCGAGCTGGATGGTCCAGTGGCAGATGGGTTAACGGTGGTATCGTCAACCGACGACTCAGGAGGATTTGCTTCTGCATTGACAGGTGGGCCTTCTGGAGTGTCAGTTAACGGAGGAGAAGAGTGCATGGCCGGTTCAGGGACAGGAACTGGCGGGTCTTCCACCGGCTTAGTTGCCTTTGCCTTCTTGGACTTAGCTTGACCACTAAGAGAAATATTATACGACTGTCAGTATAAAGATACAGCTTGAAAAACACGGAGGAAAGAGGATTTTTTCCTTACCCAGGGGCAGTCTTGAAGGCCAGAAATTGGGTCTGAGACGAGTCTCTAGAAGAGCGAGACACCTCCTGCAAAGATAAAGTAAAGTTAAGCAATGCAAGGGAAAGGATCCATTAAACAGAGAGTCAAAAACAAAGAAGTAAACCTCATTCCAGCGCTTTTGAGGAGTTTGTTGAAGAACAACACGTGGTTCATCATCATTCCGGGCCTGACGGCGGCTTTCATGTTGCTGCTTTTTCAAAAGAAAATGAGGGTCCAGATAAGCCAAAGGGTGTGAAAACCTTACTTTCCGGGTTACGACTCGAAGTTTCTGTCTTGGCAAATGGGCTGAGTCGGAGGAAATAGTTACCTCTTCTTCCACGGCCTGACTAGCCCTAGTGTCGTCCTGGTAATGATCAGTGTTAATAAGATTATTAAAAAGTTGGCCAAGGGAGTCAAGGGCTACCTCCGACTCAGAAGTATCGTCAAGCTTCATCATGTCTTCAGCGGTGCTCTTCTTCTTCTTCTTAGACCTCCGGGTCGTCTTCTTGGCGTTTATGGCGGCGACTCTCGCTTTCTTGGCAGCTTCGTGGTCATATTTAACTTTCCAGAAATCAGATTTGGCCTGTAAACAGGTAAAAACAAGATGAAAGGTCAGGCAAGTATTAAAAACCAATACGGCTGGAAAAAATACAAAGGAGAGAGATCGGAGTTTCCTTACTTCTGGCACCGGGTTAAGCTTGCAGAAGGGGTTTAACCCGACTTTACTGCAGTCTTCGTATTTTCCGTTCACCAGAAGGGTTGACATTGAAACAATATCTTCTTCCGTTAATTGAATGGAGCTGTGGCGGAGAGAGTCATCTGGGCCTCCACCATACTCGTACATCAATTTTGATCGACGGCTTAGAGGGATAACCCGCCATGAGATCCAGCAGCGGGTCAGGTCAACTCCGGTTAAGCCGTTCCCTAATAAGGCGTTAATCCTTTTTATTGATGGGGTCAGCTTCTTGTGTTCGGCAGCAGTAAGCTTGTCAGGGAGCACGAATTTGGAGTCAAGACGCTTGGCGCGATAACCTGGCAGTGGCTTCTCATTTGTTGCTGAAGTGTCTTGATAATAGAACCAAGTCTGATTCCAGTCTTTTGGATGACTCGGCAAGACTATGAGGGGGAAGACAGCGCCCTGCCGACGCTGAATTGAGATGCCTCCAAGCTCCAAGCTAAGGTCGTTGGTGCACTTGTTCTGCCGGTTCAGATAAAAATACTCTCTAAACAGTTCCACGGTCGGCTCTTCCTGAAGGTACACCTCACATAGCACTTGGAAGTTGCAGATATTGGATATGGAATTGGGCCCGATATCTTGAGGGTGGAGTTTGAAAAAATGGAGGACATCTCTGAAGAACTTTGAGCCGGGCGGTGAAAATCCACGGTTCATGTGGTCAGTAAAGACAATGACTTCACCATCTTTTGGTTTGGGCCGTTCTTCGTCCGGGTCAGGTGCACGGTAAGACATGGCATTTTTTTCCTGGAAAAAATCCTATGGAGAAGAACTCCTTCAAACGTTCCTCAGTTATGGTTGAGGGAACCCAGTTGCAGACAGTCAGCGGTTTGGACGGCATGGTGTTCACAAACATACTGAAAGGAAGGTAACATGCCGGTTCAATTCAATAAATATGATGAAAGTAAAAGATGATACAGAGGAGTAATGGCGGCTTAATTAAGGGCTAATGTCATATAAGGAAAAGTAAGCCGGCACAGTAAGCCGCCATGACTACAGACATTTGAGAAATACCAGCGGCAGAAATTGGTTAAGTATGGAGACAAACATGTTTCTTAACTTCTGGATATTCATATGGATCAAATGGCTGTTCAAAATGAAAAATTTCCTAGACCCAAAAATATAGCTCAGATGAGTTCATCAGCTCTAAGAAGGTATCTGTGCAAAGGAAAGGGATCTACTAACATCTAAAATGGGTGTAAAACCACTACCGCACGAGTTAGGTGTTTCCTTTTTGATCAAGAGAGGCTGTGGAGGAAGAACTACCAGAAGATTCATGAGGAACAGCGAAGAACACCAATGAAGTCGCAAACCCTAATGCAGATCTAAAGGTGTGAGAAGGCAAGAACTTAAGGATGCGGATCTGTTGCGGAGGGTCGTCGCCGTTTCTCTGGATAGTTCAGGGTGATGCCGCGGCCGAGCTTGAGGACGACGATGAGCGCTGCGGCGGTGGCGGAGCTCGAGCGACAGAAGGGTTGCGAGAGAGGAAGAAGACAATGGAAAAGGGGGAGAATGAAGAAAGGCTAGTCGTGCCTATTTATAAGGAGAAGACTGATAAGTGGGTGCGAAAAACAAGGAGACCAAAACATGATTATCCAGCTACCCAGGCGCCTCGATTTTCGGGAAGGCATTACATATAAAGATCCGTTAAAAAGATGACATGATGGTGGATTCCCGAAAAATCCGGAGATGACGTCATGGCGGGTTACAAAGCTTTCCTAAAACAGTAATAGGTGGATTTTTTCTAAGTATTGAAGATTGACAAGAACGAAGTTCAAATCAACCTGGGGCCTAATGTTGGATATATAGCTATCAGTTATGACCCGCCCAGGAGGGGCCGGGTCAGCCCCAACAGCGGGTCACAAAGGAAGCCTAATAGACATTCAAGGCGATAGGTTATTAAACCTTATAGAAGGCCTAAAGGCCTAGCGGCGGCTTAAGACCCAATATTGTAAACCGCCATATGTAAGGAAAGACTTGTAAGGAAAGGAATGTAAAAGAAGTCACCGAGCCGGACACGATTTATGAGCCGGCCGGGACTCTGTAGGCCACCAGGCGTCAACCCGTGTATATAAGGGGACGACCTGGTGGTTGCTTAGGGCAAGAAACAAGAGATCGATAACCAAGCCGGCGAACCAGCCTCTTGGTGATCGAAACCCTAGCAATATCAACACAACTAGACGTAGGCTTTTACCTTCATTGTAAGGGGCCGAACTAGTATAAAACATCTCGTGTCCTTTGTCCCGATTAACCCCTTTCAGCTTCCTAGTTGCGATGTCCCTACGACTAAGTCCTTTTGCTAGGACATCTGCCGTGACAATTCCATGACATATTTGGTTGCAGGGTTGTTTGAGAGAGACCATCTTCATCCTACACCTCCCACGGATTGATAAACCTTAGGTCATCCACTTGAGGGAAAATGTCTACTGTCCTACAAAACTCTACGCTTGGAGGCCCAACACGAGTCTACAAGAATAAACTTGCATAGTAGACATCAAGCTCTTTTCTGGCGCCGTTGCCGGGGAAGGTGAGTGCTTGAAGGTATATCTTTAGATCTTGCAATCGAATCTTTTAGTTTCTTGTTTTATCACTAGTTTGGTTTATAAAAGAAAACTAAAATGGAATTGAGGTTGCATCATATTATTGATCATATTTATAATATCTTTCGTGAAAATGATTGAAAATAAAATTGTGCTCAATTGATAG
>NC_053023.1:244483505-244510418 GCF_003073215.2 Triticum urartu | reverse complement strand
AATATTAAAATCATTTATTGGATTTTATTTGGGTTTTTTCGGATTTTATTTGCATTAGAAAAATTGCACGTTTTCAAAATTGCATTTTAGGGCCAAGAAAATGTTCAACTCGTCCTAAATATTTTATTTAGACGGTGAAAATTTGTTTTGGCATTTTTAGATTTTTTTATTTTTCAAGGATTTTTCTTCTGTCGGCGGAATTATTTAAAAAAAATATCTCGCGCCCGACTGGGCCTAAGGCCCAGCCGAGCCAGGCCGGCCCGAGCCGCCACCGCCTTGCGCGCGCGCACCGCCGCCGCCGATCCGGACTCCAAGTCCGAGCCGGACTCCCCGCCGCTGCCGCTGCCTTGCCCCCTCCCCCAAGCAGCCACCGCCCCCCTCCCCTTTAAATACCGTCGCCTCCCCCCTGGAGACCAAGTCGCCGCCGCCCGCCGCCCCTCGCCCCGCCGCCACAGCCCCGCCACCCCACGCCGCCCCGTCGCCGCACCGGAGCCCCGCCGGAGCCGAGCCAAGGTAGCCGCCGCACCGCCCCGGTTTTCTAAAGAAAAAACCGTTCGGTTTTTTAGAACCCTAGTTTTCGTTTTTTTAATAGATCGGTTTTTCTCCGGTTTATTTATTTAGCGAGCGTTCGCTCGTTCGTTCGTTTTAACGAACGCGTTCTTCGTTTAGATCCAGATAACGAACGTTCGTTCGTTAATCTGTTCGTCGTTTTTCTTTTTCTCGGTTATTCCGCGATTTTTCTGATCGCGATTTTGATCCGATCTTAATTTCTGTTTTTCTTCTTCGCTCGTTTATCGGAATCAGGCGATTCAAGCGCCTGGAGTTTCGTCTCGAAACCCTCTTTCCGTTAATCAACTCAAACAAGTTTTTGTTACTGTAAAATTTGGCCTAGTTTCAGATTAGTAAACGAAGCTTCTTTCTTTCGCCGTTTGACTTTCGTTGCTTCGTTTGATTTGATTCTTTTTGCGTACCGGAGTTCTTAAGTTGAACTTTCTGGTCAACCTCTCTTATTTGAGTTTTGCTTGTGCATCGTTGCTTGTTACTTATGTATGTTATTGTTTGCTTGCGATAGAATTCCCGGAGTGCGAAGCGTGTTACTACGAGTCTCTAGGATTCGCGGATCGTCAGCAAGGCAAGTAACACTTTGATCATATCCCATTATTACCCAGTTTTTATGCATTAGTTCCAATCCTCAAACATTGCATGATTAGGATGTCATTAACTTGTGGGTTGGGAAGTAGTTGCTGAGGTAGAACCTATTGCCCTGTTATATTCAAACCCTTGGGAGTTACTTCTACGTATTGCTTATATTGCTATGCTATGCTCGTAGACGTGGTTTGGGTTTGAGTGAAATTCATGTCAGATGTGAGATTGTTAATTAATGGTTCAACTTAAGGTGGCAACTTAATCAAACAACTGGGTGGATTGAGGCACCTGGGGAACCCAGTGTTGTCTGTTTTTTTGGAAATCCCGGGGTACCCGTGTGATCTTCCTATGGACCGCCACCCAGGCTCAAAGGGAACTGAGATGATTCATGCTAGAAACTTCCGTGTGCAGCCACAAGCTATTATGGGCTCTAGCATAGTTGAGTAAGTTACGTGAAGCTCTTGAAGAGGTAGATCAGCAGGTAGTGGGTTTTGTAGGTTTGGTATGGTCTACCCGGAGTAGAGAGTTAACGTTTCTCGAAAGACTGTGTCTCGGTCATCCGTTTCTCAAACGCCATGTAGTGCGAGAAATCCAACGGAGGCGATCGAGTCTTGTGGGGAAAAGTGCGACAAACCTGCAGAGTGTACAATCTAATCATGGTTAGCCGTGTCCCCGGTTATGGACAATTCTTGAGTATCTAGTACTTGGGTTATCACATGTATCTCACCATGTTTAATTAATACTGTTGGGTTGTTAATCACTTTAATTGGGATTGAGTTGGGGGTACCTTCTCAATGATGTTTCAACCACCATGATAGTTAAATTAAAATATATTCCTTTGTTGTAGGGAAAAATTGGCTTTTCGCAAAAACTATAACCATAGAGCTTTCCACCAGCCAAATATGCATGTAGTGATAGCATTATTCTGTTTCTGCTCTACTGTGTTATATTGCCAGCATATTCCATGTGCTGACCCGTTTTCGGGCTGCAACGTATTATGTTGCAGACTTTTCAGACAAGGAGTAAGGTTTGTTAGGTCGTTGCCGTGCAGCTCAGCTATGCCATTGGAGTTGATGGACTCACCTCATCTTCCAAGCCTTCCACTGTTATCGCATTAGATGGCCTTAAGCCATATTCGTGTAATAAGTTCTCTTCGGAGACATTCGATGTAATAAGTGTGTGATTGCTACTCTGTTATAAATCCTTCGAGTACTGTGTGTGTCAGCATTACCGATCCAGGGATGACACTGAAGCACAGAGACTTGACCATCTGAGGTCGGGTCGCTACAGTGTGCCTTGCTATAAGTTTAGCAGGGAGGTACCAAAGTAATCTAGGAGTAGAACACTGGACAGTGGTCAAGAACACCTGAAATACCTGAAAATGACTAAGGATATGTTTCTCGTTTATGGAGGTGACAAAGAGCTCGTCGTAAACGGTTACGTCAATGCAAGCTTTGACACTGATCCAGATGACTCTAAGTCGCAAACCGGATACATATTTATATTGAATGGTGGAGCTATCAGTTGGTGCAGTTCCAAGCAGAGCGTCATGGCGGGATCTACGTGTGAAGCGGAATACATAGCTGCTTCAGAAGCAGCAAATGGAGGAGTCTAGAAGAAGGAGTTCATATCCGATCTAGGTGTAATACCTAGTGCATCGGGTCCAATGAAAATCTTTTGTGACAATACTAGTGCAATTGCCTTGGCAAAGGAATCCAGATTTCACAAGAGAACCAAGAACATAAAGAGACGCTTCAATTCCATCCGCAATCAAGTCAAGGAGGGAGACATAGAGATTTGCAAGATACATACGGATATGGATGTTGCAGACCCATTGACTAAGCCTCTCTCACGAGCAAAACATGATCAGCACCAAGACTCCATGGGTGTTAGAATCATTACTATGTAATCTAGATTATTGACTCTAGTGCAAGTGGGAGACTGAAGGAAATATGCCCTAGAGGCAATAATAAAGTTGTTATTTATATTTCCTTGTATCATGGTAAATGTTTATTATTCATGCTAGAATTTTATTAACCGGAAACTTAGTACATGAGTGAATACATAGACAAACAGAGTGTCCCTAGTATGCCTTTACTAGACTAGATCGTTAATCAAAGATGGTTAAGTTTTCTGACCATAGACATGTGTTGTCATTTTATGAACGGGATCACACCAATTAGAGAATAATGTGATGGACAAGACCCATCCGTTAGCTTAGCATAATGATCGTTTAGTTTTATCTGCTATTGCTTTCTTCATGACTTATACATGTTCCTCTGCTATGAGATTATGCAACTCCCGAATACCGGAGGAACACCTTGTGTGCTATGAAACGTCACAATGTAACTGGGTGATTATAAAGATGCTCTACAGGTGTCTCCGATGGTGTTTGTTGAGTTGGCATAGATCAAGATTAGGATTTCATCATCTGAGTATCGAGAGGTATCTCTGGGCCTTTCAGTAATGCACATCAATATAAGCCTTGCAAGAAAAGTGACTAATGAGTTAGTTAGCGGGATGATGCATTACGAAACAAGTAAAGAGACTTGCCGGTAACGAGATTGAACTAGGTATCATGATACTGACTCGAATTCTCGGGCAAGTAACATACCGATGACAAAGGGAATGACGTATGTTGTTATGCGGTTTGACCGATAAAGATCTTCATAGAATATGTAATAGCCAATATGAGCATACATGTTCCACTATTGGTTATTGACCGGAGATGTGTCTCGGTCATGTCTACATAGTTCTCACCGTAGGGTCCGCACACTTAATGTTCGATGACGATTTGTATTATGAGTCATGTGATTTGATGACCGAAGTTTGTTCGGAGTCCGTATGAGATTACGCACATGATGAGGAGTCTTAAAATGGTCAAGAGGCAAAGATTCATATGTTGGAAGGTTATATTCGGACATCGGATTGGTTCCGAGTGATTTGGATATTTTCCCAGAGTACCGAGGGGTTACCGGAACCCCCTGGGGGAAGTATTGGGCCTATTGGGCCATATTGGAGGAGAGAAGGAAGGCTAGATGGGGAGGCGCGCGCCCCCCTATTTCCCAAACCAAATTTGACTAGGGGAGGGGAGGCCCCCTCTTTCCTTCTCCCTCTCTCTCCCTTCCCCTTTTCCTCTCCGGTGGAAGGAGGAGGGGGTGAATCCTACTTGGACTAGGAGTCCAAGTAGGACTCCCCCCCATGGCGCGCCCCCCTTGGCCGGCCACCTCCTCCTCCCCCCTTTATATACGGAGGCGGGGGGCACCCCAAAGGCACAACAGACAATCTATTAGCCATGTGGTGCCCCCTCCACAGTTTAACACCTCGATCATATCCTTGTAGTGCTTAGGTGAAGCCCTGTATCGGTAACTTCGTCATCACCGCGCCACATTGTCGTGCTGATGGAACTCTCCCTCGTCCTCAACTAGATCAAGAGCTCGAGGGATGTCATCGTGTTGAACGTGTGCTGAACACGTAGGTGCCAGACGTTCAGTACTTGGATCGGTTGGATCATGAAGACGTTCGACTACATCAACCGCGTTACTAAACGCTTCCGCTTTCAGTCAACGAGGGTACGTGGACACACTCTCCCCTCTCGTTGCTATGCATCTCCTAGTTAGATCTTGCATGATCGTAGGATATTTTTTGAATTACTACGTTCCCCAACAACTGTTTTGGTTCAATTATGCAATGCGATGTTCAATTGTTGTGGGTGCATTCTGTTATTGTATACCATGTGAGAAATAAATCGAATTTGGTTGTACTAAATACATGAGAAACAAATACAATTGCTATATTTCCAAGTTGTTAAGCATGCTTGGTTTGGTTAATTGTCTGATCTTCTATTAGGAGTATGTTATATTGTGCAATGTGGTGCTCAGTTAACGTTTGGTTCATTTGTTGTGGTGTTTAGTTAACTGCACGTGCATGGTCCGTTGTCTAATAGCACATTATTGTGCAGGGAACCATTCTAATATTTAGGTTTTTAACAATTTGGTCTTGCACATGTAGGTCCTGCTGTCAGAGGTTTTGACCCACTGTTCGACCCTTTTTGCATATGGGGAAATGAGTTGTCCATGAATATCAATCAAGTCAAGAAACTCAGAAAGATTGTTAGGATAAAGAAATTAGCGACAAAAAACAACAAGATCTTTGTCTGCACAATGAAGAAGACATCAGTTCACTACAAGATGGTACTAACTATTATACCTTGCCTTTTTTATTCCTTTGCCCCATTTCCAATATAGAGAAGATATTTATGCACATCCTTGTTTTCAGGCCTTTCCAAAGCAGTTCACTGATGATTACCTCTCAAACCACCTCTATGGTCAGGAGGCGAGGAAGGTTTTCATACAACACCCATGGTTCAATATTGAAGTGTTTCTGAAGAGGACGAAGGACGGACGGTCAATCATCCACAGGCACTGGCCTAAAGTTGCAAAGACCTTCAACATGAATGAAGGATCAATATTCGCCTTCCGCTTCAGCAGTTTTCCAGATGAGATGCATCTGTCTATATACCGTCTATGATGCTAATTTCGAAAGGTTCTACATGTTGCATGTGAAACTTGGTGCTGGTGCAGTTGTGTAATGGGGTAGCTGAGTGCTGAAGCTATATCATGTTGTACTCTGATGTATTTCAATTATGAAATCCTGCTTCCTTAATATGGAAATGAAATATATTATGTGCTTAATATGAATGTCAATTAGATTAATAAATGGATTATTAATAATAGGGCAATTAGCCTGCTAATTGGGTTTTGCTATTGCAAACGGTTATTGAAAAATACCATGGGCGATGACCTCAGGCAACGCACACAGTTTCTAGGAATAAACCGTGTTGGATCAATGAACAATCACACACGACTTCTCTTGAAAACTGTTTGCGTTAGGCCACCTTGCGCAAACGTTTACCACATAAAAACTGTGTGTGATGGACAGCCTTTGCCACACAGTTTCTTCTACGCACTGTGTGTGATGCATTCAATAACACAAACGATAAAATTGTTAATATCGTGTGCAATGGCAACGCTATCACAAACGATTTAACGGGAAAATTGTGTGTGATGTACCTGTGAACGGAAATGTTTTCCTTGGAGCGACTGTGTGGGATGTACATACGAATGGAAACGTTTAGCGGGGACTGACTGTGTGGGATGTACTTGCGACCGGAAACAATTTCGCCTGTATAATTGTATTTTTTAGCTCTACTGTACGTATTCCGTATTTGAGCGCTCGCCGGTCGCACACGACCTCATTTTGCCAAGCGTGTGTGCCAGGAGGGCATATCCCCGACGGTTTCTGAGTCATGTGGGAAGGACCCACTGAGGGAGTCCTGGATTATGGGGTCCTCGGGGATCCGGCCTATCTGCCATGGGCCGGACTGATGGGTCGTGAAGATACAAGATAGAAGTCCTTCCCCCGTGTCCGGATGGGACTCTCCTTTGCATGGATGGAAAGCTTGGCGTCCGGATGTGAAGTTTCCTTTCTCTGTAAACTGACTCTTTACAAACCCTAGGCCCCTCCGGTGTCTTTATAAACTAGAGGGTTTAGTCCATAGAGGCTAGGACAAATCATACAGGCTAGACATCTAGGGTTTAGCCATTACGATCTTGAGGTAGATCGACTCTTGTAATCCCTATACTCATCAAAGTCAATCAAGCAGGAAGTAGGGTATTACCTCCATTAAGAGGGCCTGAACCTGGGTAAAACATCGTGTCCCCTACCTCCTGTTACCTTCAATCCTCAGATGCACAGTTTGGGACCCCCTACCCGAGATCGGACGGTTTTGACACCGACATTGGTGCTTTCATTGAGAGTTCCACTGTGTTGTCAACAAAAGGTTCGATGGCTCGATCGATCATCTACAATGATGCTGTTTTGGGGGAGACTTTCCACCCTGACCAACTTTTCGTATTTGGCGGCTTCGCACTACGTGCCAACTCGATTGGCCACCTTGAGCAGACCGACAGCTACGCCCCTGGTCATCAAATCAGCTTTGGAAACCTAAACTACGTCGCCGGTATCCAAGGAGACTTGATCTCCGAAGGGTTCGCGGCCCCGATCACTGCTCTAGCCTTAGATCCGGAGCAAACCATCAGGTCCGAAGATGGGAGTTTGGAGCCCACCGAAATCTTCGCTGCAAATCACATTATCAAGGATCCAGAGGCGATTGTGTCCACGGCAAACTTGGAATCAGACTGGGTTCCCCTATCATTGAAAGGCCGGACTCTCCCCCAGACTCCAGACCCGAACTCTCGAGGTCCACATCAAGTGAGCATGGCCAGGAGGCTCCTGCCCCGCTGTAACGCCCTCGATGCGGCTATATCTCCCACGTGTCGAAGCACGACTTAGAGGCATAACCGCATTGAAAGCAATGTCGCAAGTGAGGTAATCTTCACACAACCCATGTAATACATAAGGGAAAGAGATACATAGTTGGCTTACAATCGCCACTTCACACAATACATGAATAAAGCATTACAACATCCAAATACAATCAAGGTCCGACTACGGAACCAAAATAAAAGAAGAACCCCAAATGCGACAAAGGTCCCCGATCGACCCCAACTGGGCTCCACTACTGATCAACTAGAACGAACAACACAAAGGACAAGATCTTCATCGAGCTCCTCCTGAGCTTGGTTGCGTCATCTGCACAGTCTCATCGGCACCTGCAAGCTGGTTTTGGAAGTATCTGTGAGCCACGGGGACTCAGCAATCTCGCACCCTCGCGATCAAGACTATTTAAGCTTATGGGTAAGGTAAAGGTATGAGGTGGAGCTGCAGCAAGCGACTAGCATATATGGTGGCTAACATACGCAAATGAGAGCGAGAAGAGAAGGCAAAGCACGTTCGAGAAAGTATGATCAAGAAGTGATCCTAAAACAACCTACGTCAAGCATAACTCCAACACCGTGTTCACTTCCCGGACTCCGCCGGAAAGAGACCATCACGGTTACACACGCGGTTGATGCATTTTAATTAAGGTCAACTTCAGGTTTTCTACAACCGGACATTAACAAATTCCCATCTGCCCATAACCGCGGGCACGGCTTTCGAAAGTTCAAATCCCTGCAGGGGTGTCCCAACTTAGCCCATGACAAGCTCTCGCGGTCAACGAAGGAATAGACCTCCTCCCGAGACATTCCGATCAGACTCGGTATCCCGGTTCTACAAGACATTTCGACAGGGTAAAACTAAACCAGCAACACTGCCCGAATGTGCCGACAAATCCCGATAGGAGCTGCACATATCTCTTTCTCAGGGCACACTCAGATGAGCCAGACGTCGGGTAGGCCAGCCCAGAGTTGCCCCTGGTAGCCCCGGACATCGCTCAGTTGGACCAACACTCAGAGGAGCACTGGCCGGGGGTAAAATAATGATGACCCTCAGGAGCGCGACTCCCAAGGGAAAAGAAAAGGCTAGGTGGCAAATGGTAAAACCAATGTTGGGCATTGCTGGAAGAGCTTTACTTAAGGCGAACTGTCAAGGGGTTCCCATAATAGCCCAACCGCGTAAGGAACGCAAAATCCGGGAACATAACACCGATATGACGGAAACTAGGGCGGCAAGAGTGGAACAAAACACCAGGCATAAGGCCGAGCCTTCCACCCTTTACCAAGTATATAGATGCATTAATATAACAAGATAATATAATGATATCCCAACAAGTAAATAAGTTCCAACAAGGAACGGTCTCCAATCTTCACCTGCAACTAGCAACGCTATAAGAGGGGCTGAGCAAAGCGGTAACATAGCCAATCAACGGTTTGCTAGGACATGGTGGGTTAGAGGTTTGACATGACAATTTGGGAGGCTTGAAAGCAAGTGGTAGGCATCGTAGCATTGGCATAGCAAAAGAGCGAGCATCTAGCAAGCAAAGATAGTAGTGATTTCGAGGGTATGATCATCTTGCCTGAAATCCCGCAAGGAAGAAGAACGAGTCCATGAAGAAGACAAACGAACGTAGGAACGGGTCCTCACAAACGCGACGTTAACGGAACCAACCCGAAGAAGCAACACCGGAAAGAAGCACACAACATAGTAAACAACCAACACATGAACATGGTATGATATGCGGGATGCGGTATGCGATGCATATGCATGATTTGGCAAGGAATGAATGAACCTGGCCTCAACTTGGAAATCCAAGGGTGCCACTGGAAAGGTGAGATGAAATCGCTTGAAAACGATATAAAGATCACCGGAATCGGAGTTACGGTTTGGAAATGGCAAGCAATTCAAATATGACCACGTTCTGCGATTTACAGCAAGTAGCCATCTAAATGCAATGAGATGAACATGCTACAGCACCCAAACATGGCAACAAAATACATGGCAGGGATCATTCATGATGCTTAACAAAAGTCTAGCACTGAGCTACGGCCAATTCATCCATAACAGGTTCAAACAAGCATGGCAAAAATGCATATGGTAAACAGATTTCAGACTTAGTGAAATTAACACTTGTTTGGAATTTCAGATCAGGTAGCACTCTTCGGAGCATGAAAACTATATGCTACAGGACCTTGAACATGGCAAAGTAAAGCATGGCATGGAGCTACTCAAATAGCTTAACAAAAGTCCCTTAGTGACCTTGAGCCAAAAGGAATCAGAAAATACAATTGCAAGCATGTGAACATGGCAAAAACATAATCAGTTCAGCAGCTTAGTGAAAACTGGAGCATGCTGAAAACAGATATCAAGTAGGCATGTTTACGAGCTCGATGCACTCACTACGGAGCAAGTCATGATAATCTAAGCATACACCCATCAAGAATACACAAAATACAAGCTAGACATGGCAAGAACAATAACATAGCATGCACGGATCAACTACAACATTCGGCAAAATCGCTAACAAGTAGACAATCTGCCCGGATTCACGAAGTAGCAAAAGTAGAGCTCGATTGACTCAAGCTAGGGTGCTCCATAATTGCAAACAAAGACATGGATGGATAGAGCACTACAAGATTAACAAAACATCCTTACTGATCATCCTCAAAAGAGGCACGGATCACTAGGAAACAACATGAACATATGGCAATATGAGATAAACAGGTCAAGGACTTAGTGGAAATGCTAAGTCCCTGAAATCAGCATTACCAAGTGCCTCACTTTGCAAGCTTGTGCTAGTCACCACACACATCACAAAAATACATGGGTTGCACCTCTGGAAAGATGGCAAAACCCTTAACAAAACATATGTAGAGCTCATGGGCATATC
The DNA here is from genome assembly GCF_003073215.2 of Triticum urartu. Taxonomy (NCBI): domain Eukaryota; kingdom Viridiplantae; phylum Streptophyta; class Magnoliopsida; order Poales; family Poaceae; genus Triticum; species Triticum urartu. The sequence goes on along the minus strand of NC_053023.1, from coordinate 244,500,043 downwards.
ATGCACACAATAATCATGGCAAAAATGACAAATATCTAAATGGAGCAGCAGATCTGACAATTATCTCAAGTAGCACTCTTCTAACAGCATTTCGGGCATCAAGATGAACTCAAATGAAAATGATGCAATGGAATGAAATGATGTACTCTCTGAGACGAACATTTTGATATGCTATATGCATGAATCGGAGCTATGGATGCAAAGTTACGAGCGATGAACATGGCATATGATCTGGAATTTCGGGACTTAGTGAAATTTACCTCCGCGAGAAAGTCAACTGGACGAGATGGTGCGGGACGGCGCGGATCCGGGACGGAGGACACCGTTTGGATGGCGGAGTTGGTGGATCTGGTCCACCCCGGTCCAGATCCGGCCGGATCGGATCTCCGGCGAGGTGGCGCGAACTCCGGAGACTTGGCAGCGGCCGTAATAGGACGGCGGTGAGGCGAGATCACCGCGGCGGGGCGGCGGTACCGCGCCAGCAGGAAGGGGCGGCGATTGCTGGTGCCGGCGCGAGGGATCCGAGTCCCCGATGGGCGGCGGCGCACGGTGACCAGCGCCGGCGAGGTGGCGTGCGGCGGCGAAGGTCACCGGCGGGGAGCGCTAGGCGGCGGGGAGCAGCGGGCGCGGGCCTCGCGCAGGCGGCGGCGGTTGGCGCGGGCTTCAGCATCGCGAGGGAGTGAGAGGGCGCGGATCCGGCGAAGGTGGTGGAGTCCGGCGAGCGGCGGCGGCCGGCCGGCGTTGGGCGAGACGGCGAGACGAAGCGGGTCGGGCGGCGGCGAGATCCGGGCTCGCGCGGGCCCCGGATGGGCTCCGCGGGCCGCGGCGGCGCGAGGAGAGAGGGAGGGGCGGTGGTGAGTGGCCGCGTGGTTGGCTGCGGCGGGCGGCGCGGACATGTCGGCGGTGGAGAAGTGTCCGGCGGCGCGAAGAGGACGAAGTTAGGGTTTCATCGCAGAATTTTGGAGGGGAGCACATATTTATAGGTAGAGGGAGCTAGGAGAGTCCAAATGAGGTGCGGTTGCGGCCACGCGATCGTGATCGAACGCTCTAGATGATAGAAGGGGTTTAGGTGGGTTTTGGGCCAAATTGGAGGGTGTTGGGCTGCAACACACACGAGGCCTTTTCGGTCCCTCGGTTAACCGTTGGAGTATCAAACGAAGTCCAAATGGTACGAAACTTGACAGGCGGTCTACCGGTAGTAAACCAAGGCCGCTTGGCAAGTCTCGGTCCAATTCGGAAATGTTTAGCTCCCCACACACGAAGAAAGGTAGAAATGACCACCGGAGGAGAACGGAGCGCCGGATTGCAAAACGGACAACGGGGAAAATGCTCGGATGCATGAGACGAACACGTATGCAAATGAAATGCACATGATGACATGATATGCAATGCATGACACGCAAGCAATGACAAGGCAACAACAGCGAATAACTGACGACACCTGGCACATCGGTCTCGGGGCGTTACAACACTCCACCACTACGAGAGGATCTCGTCCCGAGATCTAGAATGGCACCGGAGAGAAAACGGAAGAGACAGAGAAGAGGTAAAACTAAGTTGCTTCTTTGACCAATGAGTGAAACCAAAGAACCTAGCAAGAGGTTTAAGCCATTTCGAGAAAAAGAATACGACGGAGATGAACGAAGTTGAAAACACTCCGTTAGGAAAGAGGAACAAGGAAGAAAAAATTCGGACAGCACTCCGGTTGAAAAGAAAAGGAATTGAATAAGAACTTGATAAGGTGATAGAACTTGAAAAGAGGGCACGGCACTCCGGTTAAATGGACAATCATGAAAAGAACATGATCTTGACAAAACAAGAAGATGGTTGAAGAGAACAACGACACAATGCCTCCGAAACGAAAGAATAGAAGTTGTATCGACGGAACAAAAGAACGGAGAAGAAAACAACATCTTCTACCTGACAAGCATCTTAAAGAGAAGGGTCACACGAAGTTGTTGGAACAATGCACACCGAAAAGATAGGCTTGAAGTGGGCTTATGGAAAACATCTCAAAACCAAGAGGTGAAAATCTGCCACTAACGGAAACGATATATTGAATTGATATGAACAAGAAAACGAGAACTTATTTCACCGGGGGGATAGATGAAGAACTTGGGTCAATTATAAGCACCATAGATAGCAACAATCCTTAGGGAAAGCTTTAGGTGAAAATATAACCCAAGGTAACTCCAATGACGAGATTGATGGATTTAAAATACCTCATTCTTAATAACATGTGAATCATGAAGCATGAATTCAAATTATCAAGAATGACATAATACCACCTCCAATGATACGGAAGAAAGAATTGCACTCCGGATAGCAAGATGAAGAAAACTTGATCTCCTCCTAAAAGAAACTTGATGAACACTTCGAGAAGGAATTAAATCCTTGATGAACCATCATGTAGAACCTTCATGAAGAACTCCGGTAATACAAGAATGATCCAAAATAATTGAATGATGAAAAGAATAAGATTTTGAAGCCTTGCAATGATTAGATGGATCTCCGTGGTGATATAATTGCGAGAGTTAGGAACTCCGGGATAATAGAAGATGAAACAAATGAAACCGAGAGTTTGAAGGGCCTCCGGAATAAGAATTAATCATTTGGATGAAACAAGAATAAGAATTACATTATGCTTATCCTTCACCAATTAAATTGATGACAATCAATGGATGTGGCAAACTACTTATTCTCGTAGAAAGGATTAAAAGAGATATATCAAAACTTGAGAAAGTCTTCAACGAACCACCGGTAGGATTGGGACAACAAATGAATTGATATGATAAGAAAGAAGAAAAAATCTTGAACGAACCACCGTAAGCATTGACAAAGAGCGAAGTAAAGAGATAAATCACCGGAAAGGATTAGAGAACGAATGAAAATACTTGAGAGGATTTAAGACACATGACAACGAAGAGATCACGAGCCGATTAAAGATCACTTGAACGAAGCACCGGTAAGATTGGAGAATGATAACTGAAAGCTGGGAATGAATAATTATGAGACGATGGCTCCGAAGAATCAAACTGAAAATACCCTGAATTACTCCGGATGGGTGAAAAGAAATCTCACAACCGAAAACAATTATGAGAGGATGGCGTAACGCTAGAACCATAAATCTTGAAGAGAGAGGAGCAAGATTTAAAAGAAACTCTTCTTCGGTCTTCAACATCTGAGAATGACGACAAGAAACACCATCGTGAAATTATTTAGACACTCCGGAATGAAAAATGGAAAGGTTGAGCCATCGGTGAAAAGAATTCGACAGATCTTGGAGAAAAAAACATAAGACTGATGATAAATCATTCTTACGTCAAACTTGGAAAAGAATTTGAGAGTAACGCCGGGAAAATAAGAAGAGTCAGGTAAGATCCTGGGAAAAGACCTGTGGGTTAGGGCCCACTCAAAGAAACACCGTTGAATGATTTGAAGGAGAGATTGCACCGGTTGAATTAAATGACTTGAAAGAGATAACATCCTCGAAAGAGTTTGAACGAATGCAGAGTGGAAACACGAATCTCCGAGATATCTTGAGCACTCCAGAACAATTAAATAGCGAGAAATGAATGAATATGAGTAGCACCGTCAAGAGAAGGTATTGAAGCGAGGAAAGGATAAGATCAACAAAGTTAGAATTGAATCCACCGGAGAAGAAAAATGAGTAAAGAGTGACGGACTTGAAGCTCCGTTAGGATCTTCATGAGAATCACCGGATAAGAATATTGAAAGAAAAGAATGGAGAGGCTTCACATCAATAAGATGGATACTCGATTAAGAAATCCGAGTCCTTAAAGAAAAATAAGAGAGGGAGGGCGGGAAAAACAAAGGTAACTTGGGGTGGATGAAACGAACAACGTAGAGAAAGCTGAGATTGAAACTTGCGATATTGAAATGATCGGATCCCACTTGAAGAGAAGCACACCGGTTAAAAAGGATTGGCAAAAACAATCTTGATGAACAAGAAGGATTGGTATTCACATCGGAGTATGAGAACACCGTTTCGGAAAGGTATGGAATCAACATTTGACTTCGAAGCAACTCGAATACCACAGCTCAAAAAAACAAAGGATTGGCTTGCAGAATAAGCCGGAACAAACATATGATAGAGATTCCGTGAAGTTTTCGTGGTGGGGCCCACCATGGGCTCGATCGTACAGCACCATCATGTACAAGGCAGTGCACATGACATACGAAGCGTCCCCGAGTCGGCATAGCCAAGGACTCTTTAAGACACAACGAGACCACTGTAAAACCGACCGTGAATAGGCGGACCACTAGACGTCGAACCCCAATTTCATATCATACATCTGTCGGAAAGATATCCAAGAGCTACTTGAATTCCCACTTATAAACTCCCGAAATTTTTCCGGTTATGCAATCAGGTGTTGGGGATACAGGGGAAGCATAATATCTCACCCAAACTAACAAATCCTACATCCAGCTGTATCCATCCTTCAACACATAACCAAGAAACCTTCGGAAATCATCTACCTCAACCTTCGAAAAGCATCCTTTATACGATTATGGAAATACTCCCGAACTCCCGCCCCAGTACTGGGTGGCGTCGAGGTTATCTCACCAACAACTGCATAAAAGAGATTTTCGATGTCGGCGTACTAAACTCAGGTATTCCAGAACTGCAACGATAAAATTATGACGACAACACCTCGGAGCTCAACTCCCCGGGACACTTCCACAAAACCCCTGACAGGAGGCACCAAGACAATGTTCTCGTCACAAAACCATCGGAACGATTCCAAGATACCCGCGTGATCCTAAAAAAATTAGTGAAATTTGAGAAGAGAAGAGTCAAAACTCTACGTCAGGATGCCTTACCAGAGCGATGAGGAGACTGGAGTAAAAAGAATTCCTAAACTCTCCGATATATAATTCCTAAATGACTCAAAACATTTTTCTAGACACAACTCGGCTGCTAAAAAATCAAGCAATGGGGCTCCTAAGGTCGGGGAAGGCTCTGATACCAACTTGTAATGCCCTCGATGCGGCTATATCTCCCACGTGTCGAAGCACGACTTAGAGGCATAACCGCATTGAAAGCAATGTCGCAAGTGAGGTAATCTTCACACAACCCATGTAATACATAAGGGAAAGAGATACATAGTTGGCTTACAATCGCCACTTCACACAATACATGAATAAAGCATTACAACATCCAAATACAATCAAGGTCCGACTACGGAACCAAAATAAAAGAAGAACCCCAAATGCGACCAAGGTCCCCGATCGACCCCAACTGGGCTCCACTACTGATCAACTAGAACGAAGCAACACAAAGGACAAGATCTTCATCGAGCTCCTCCTAGCTTGGTTGCGTCATCTGCACGGTCTCATCGGCACCTGCAAGCTGGTTTTGGAAGTATCTGTGAGCCACGGGGACTCAGCAATCTCGCACCCTCGCGATCAAGACTATTTAAGCTTATGGGTAAGGTAAAGGTATGAGGTGGAGCTGCAGCAAGCGACTAGCATATATGGTGGCTAACATACGCAAATGAGAGCGAGAAGAGAAGGCAAAGCACGTTCGAGAAAGTATGATCAAGAAGTGATCCTAAAACAACCTACGTCAAGCATAACTCCAACACCGTGTTCACTTCCCGGACTCCGCCGGAAAGAGACCATCACGGTTACACACGCGGTTGATGCATTTAATTAAGTTAAAGTTCAAGTTATCTACAACCGGACATTAACAAATTCCCATCTGCCCATAACCGCGGGCACGGCTTTCGAAAGTTCAAATCCCTGCAGGGGTGTCCCAACTTAGCCCATGACAAGCTCTCACGGTCAACGAAGGAATAGACCTCCTCCCGAGACATTCCGATCAGACTCGGTATCCCGGTTCTACAAGACATTTCGACAGGGTAAAACTAAACCAGCAACACCGCCCGAATGTGCCGACAAATCCCGATAGGAGCTGCACATATCTCTTTCTCAGGGCACACTCAGATGAGCCAGACGTCGAGTAGGCCAGCCTGGAGTTGCCCCTGGTAGCCCCGGACATCGCTCAGTTGGACCAACACTCAGAGGAGCACTGAGCCCGGGGGGGTAAAATAATGATGACCCTCAGGAGCGCGACTCCCAAGGGAAAAGAAAAGGCTAGGTGGCGAATGGTAAAACCAATGTTGGGCATTGCTGGAGGAGTTTTATTCAAGACGAACTGTCAAGGGGTTCCCATAATAGCCCAACCGCGTAAGGAACGCAAAATCCGGGAACATAACACCGATATGACGGAAACTAGGGCGGCAAGAGTGGAACAAAACACCAGGCATAAGGCCGAGCCTTCCACCCTTTACCAAGTATATAGATGCATTAATATAACAAGATAATATAATGATATCCCAACAAGTAAATAAATGTTTCAGCAAGGAACGTCCTCCAATCTTCACCTGCAACTAGTAACGCTATAAGAGGGGCTCAGCAAAGCGGTAACATTGCTAATCAACGGTTTGCTAGGACATGGTGGGTTAGAGGTTTGACATGACAATTTGGGAGGCTTTAAAGCAAGTGGTAGGCATCATAGCATTGGCATAGCAAAAGAGCAAGCAATCTAGCATAGCAAAGATAGTAGTGATTTCGAGGGTATGATCATCTTGCCTGAAATCCCGCAAGGAAGAAGAATGAGTCCATGAAGAAGACAAACAGAACATAGACGAACGGGTCCTCCCAAACGCGACGTAACCGGAACCAACCCGAAGAAGCAAACACCGGAAAGAAACACACAACATAGTAAACAAACCACACATGAACATGGTATGATATGCGGGATGCGGGATGCGATGCATATGCATGATTTGGCAATGAATGAATGAACCTAGCCTCAACATGGAAATCCAAGGGTGCCACTGGAAAGGTGAGATGAAATCGCTCAAAAACGATATAAAGATCACCGGAATCGGAGTTACGGTTTGGAAATGGCAAGCAATTCAAATATGACCACGTTCTGCGATTTGCAGCAAGTGGCTATCTAAAAGCAATGAGATGAACATGCTACAGCATCCAAACATGGCATAAAAATACATGGCAGGGATGCATTCAAGATGCTTAACAAAAGTCTAGCACTGAGCCGGCCAAAACATCCATTAACAGGTTCAAACATGCATGGCAAAAAATGCATTTGGTAAACAGATTTCAGACTTAGTGAAATTAACACTTGTCTGGAATTTCAGATCAGGTAGCACACTTCGGAGCATGAAAACTATATGCTACAGGACCTGAACATGGCAAAGTAAAGCATGGCATGGAGCTACTCAAAGAGCTTAACAAAAGTCCCTTAGTGACCTTGAGCCAAAAGGGATCAGAAAATACAATTGCAAGCATGTGAACATGGCAAAAACATAATCAGTTCTCAGACTTAAGTGAAAAATGTTGCATGCTGGAAACAGATATCAAGTAGGCATGTTTACGAGCTCGATGCACTCACTACGGAGAAAGTCATGATAATCTAAGAATACACCCATCAAGAATACACAAAAGACAAGCTAGACATGGCAAGAACAATAACATAGCATGCACGGATCAACTACACATCCCGGCAAATCGCTAACAAGTAGGACATCTGCCCGGATTCACGAAGTAGCAAAAGCAGAGCTCGATTGACTCAAGCTAGCTCCATAAATTGCAACAAAGACATGGTGGATAGAGCATTACAAGATTAACAAAACATCTTAGTGATCATCCTCAAAAGAGGCACGGATCACTAGGAAACAACATGAACATATGGCAATATGAGATAAACAGTCAAGGACTTAGTGGAAATGCTAAGTCCCTGAAATCAGCATTACCAAGTGCACCACTTAGCAAGCTTGTTGCTAGACACCACACACATCAAAAAAATACATGGGTTGCAGGAAAGATGGCAAAACCCTTAACAAAACACATGTAGAGCTCATGGGCATATCATGCACACAATAATCATGGCAAAAATGACAAATATCTAAATGGAGCAGCAGATCTGACAATTATCTCAAGTAGCACTCTTCTAACAGCATTTCGGGCATCAAGATGAACTCAAATGAAAATGATGCAATGGAATGAAATGATGTACTATCTGAGGCGAACATTTTGATATGATATATGCATGAATCGGAGCTATGGATGCAAAGTTACGAGGCGATGAACATGTGCATATGGATCTGGGAATTTCGGGGATGGTGCGGGACGGCGCGGGACGGCGCGGATCCGGGACGGAGGACGCCGTTTGGATGGCGGAGTTGGTGGATCTGGTCCACCCTCGGTCCAGATCCGGCCGGATCGGATCTCGGCGAGGTGGCGCGAACTCCGGCGACTTGGCGGCGGCCGAATAGGACGGCGGCGAGGCGAGGATCACCGCGGCGGGGCGGCGGTACCGCGCCAGCAGGAAGGGGCGGCGATTGCTGGTGCCGGCGACGAGGGATCCGAGTCCCTGATGGGCGGCGGCGCACGGTGACCAGCGCGGTGAGGTGGCGTGCGGCGGCGAAGGTCACCGGCGGGGAGCGCTAGGCGGCGGGGAGCAGCGGGCGCGGGCCTCGCACAGGCGGCGGCGGTTGGCGCGGGCTTCAGCATCGCGAGGGAGTGAGAGGGCGCGATCGCGGCGAAGCTGGTGGAGTGAGCGGCGGCGGCCGGCCGGCGTTGGGCGAGACGGCGAGACGAAGCGGGTCGGGCGGCGGCGAGATCCGGGCTCGCGCGGGCCCCTGAATGGGCTCACGCGGTGCCGGCGGCGCGGTGGAGAATGTCGGCGGCGCGAAGAGGACGAAGTTAGGGTTTGCACCGCGAATTTCGGGAGGGGAGCACATATTTATAGGTAGAGGGAGCTAGGAGAGTCCAAATGAGGCGCGGTTTTCGGGCACGCGATCATGATCGAACGCTCTAGATGATGGAGAGGTTTAGGTGGGTTTTGGGCCAAAATGGAGGGGTGTTGGGCTGCAACACACACAGGCCTTTTCGGTCCCTCGGTTAACCGCTGGAGTATCAAACGAAGTCCAAATGGTACGAAACTTGACAGGCGGTCTACCGGTAGTAAAACAAGGCCGCTTGGCAAGTCTCGGTCCAATTCGGAAATGTTTAATCCCCACACACGAGAGAAAGGTAGAAATGACCAGCGGAGGAGAACGGAGCGCCGGATTGCAAAACGGACAACGGGGAAAATGCTCGGATGCATGAGACGAACACGTATGCAAATGAAATGCACATGATGACATGATATGCAATGCATGACATGCAAGCAATGACAATGCAACAACAGCGAATAACTAGACGACACCTGGCACATCGGTCTCGGGGCATTACACCCGCCTAGCTCCATGGACTCTCGCTTCCCCGTCCAAACCATGCTTCTGAACGAGGCCCTGGACCTAATGCGATCTATCGCTATTATAGAGGAACTACTTCCGAACTACGCTCAGCCCAGACTAGGGGCTGAGAGCGGGGAATTTTACATCCCACCCACCACCCACTTCATATCCACTATCGAAGATTTAATGACATGCTGGACTACGCCTCCGAAGACATCGACGGCATGGACGACGATGCCGGAGACGATCAAGGCCAAGACCAGCCGTTTACCGGGCGTTGGATGGCCACCTCCACATATGACATGTATATGGTGGACACACCCAAATAGGATGATGACGATGGCGGGAAGGATCCAGTTGAGGATAAGCCTGCTGAGGCACCTCCAAAGCGTCGACGCCAGCGGCGCCGCTCAAAATTGCGTTGTGGCAAAGACAGCAACACCGACACCTGAGACGATAACACTCCAGAGGATGCCGAAGACCCTGAAGCCCCTGTGGATCCCACATCTGAGCAGGATGATGTGGAGGAGGGGCAGGTTAACACCGACGATCCGTTCGTGAATGAGGACTCAGAGGATATAGTAACTATCTACCACTCTCTGAGGACGATGTCAGCCTCGGCAACGAAGACTTCATCGTGCCAGAGGAACCCCTTGAGCAGGAGCGCTTTAAGCGCCAACTAATCGCCACTGCAAGAAGCCTAAAAAAGTAGCAGTAGCGGCTCCAAGCCGAACAGGATACACTCAATGACAGATGGACTCAGGTCCTAGCCGCCGAAGAATATGGCCTTCAGCGCCCAACAAAGAGTTATCCGAAGCATCGGCTATTACCACAATTTGACGACGAGGCCGCTGAGCCCATACCGTCAAGGCATGACCATGATGATGAACCAGACCGGCCACCACGCGGGTGAGATAAAGCGACCACTTACGCTGAACACCAACCTGCACCGCCTCGCCGCAGAGGCATGGAGACAGCGGCTCCAGGATACACCTGCGACCTACGGCAGGACCTGGACAATAGAGTAGGCTAGGCCAGATCAATCTATGGGTCAAATGGGCGTGCCCCAACGTGAGAAGACAGCCATCAGGCCTGGCGCAATAGGCACAACTTCACCCGGGCCAAAAACCGCATACGAACGTCATCCGAACTCCGTTGAGACATCGCCAGATATAGAGGCGCCGCACACCCCCTATGCTTTACCGATGAGGTAATGGAGCACTAGTTCCCAGAAGGGTTCAAACCCGTAAACATTGAATCATATGACGGCATGACAGATCCCACGGTATGGATCGAAGATTTCCTTCTCCATATCCACATGGCATGCGGTGACGATCTCCATGCCATCAAATACCTTCCCTTAAAACTGAAGGGGCCAACAAGACACTGGCTAAATAGCCTCCCAGAGAACTCCATTGATAGCTGGGAGGACCTGGAAGATGCCTTTAGAGACAACTTCCAAGGTACCTATGCCCAGCCTCCGGACGTTGATGACCTCAGTCACATAGTCCAGCAACCCGGAGAGTCAGCCCGAAAACTCTGGACCAGGTTCTTAATTAAAAAGAACCAAATTGTCGACTGTCCGGACGCCGAAGCCCTCGTGGCCTTTAAACATAGCATCCGTGACGAGTGGCTCGCCCGACACCTCGGCCAAGAAAAACCGAAGTCCATGGCAGCCCTCATCGCCCTTATGACCCGCTTTTGCGCGGGAGAAGATAGATGGCTCGCTCGTAGAAGCAATAGTACCAGCAACCCTGGCACCTCCGAAGCCAGAGACGGCAACGGCAGGCCACGACGCGACAAACACAAGCGTCGAATAAACAACGCAGATACTGAAGACACGGCGGTCAAAGCTGGATTCAGTGGTTCTAAACCCGGTCAGCGGAAGAAACCATTCAAAGGAAACAAAGATGGTCCATCTAGTCTGGACCGAATACTAGATCGGTCCTGCCAGATTCATGGCACCCCTGACAAGCCTGACAATCATACCAATAGAGATTGTTGGGTCTTCGAACAGGCCGGTAAGCTAAACACCGGGCATAAGGGGAAAGGGCCGTCTAGCGAGGACGACAATGAAGAGCCTCGCCCACCGAACACAGGGGGATAGATGAAATTTCCCCCGAGGTCAAAACGTGAATATGATATACATCACTCACATCCCTAAGCGGGAGCGCAAGCACGCATTAAGGGACGTCTATGCCATAGAGCCAGTCGCCCCAAAATTCAACCCCTGGTCAGCCTGTCCGATCACTTTTGATCGCAGAAACCATTCGACCAATATCTGTCATGGAGGTTTTCAGCAGCATTGTCCTCGACCCAATTATCGACGGATTCCATCTCACGCGAGTCCTTATGGACGACGGCAACAGTCTTAACCTACTTTATCAGGACACTATCCGCAAAATGGTTATTGATTCGTCAAGAATCAAGCCCACCAAAACCACCTTCAAAGGAGTGATACCCGGTGTAGAGGCCTTCTGCACAGGGTCCATAATGCTGGAGGTAGTCTTCGGCTCACCTGATAATTTCCGAAGCGAAGACTTGATCTTCGACATCGTCCCTTTCCACAGTGGCTATCATGCACTGCTCGGACGAACCGCATTCGCCCACTTCAATGCGGTCCCGCACTATGCTTATCTAAAGGCTCAAGATGCCTGGACCACGCGGCGTTATAACAGTCAATGGAAACATGGAGCACTCCCTCCGTACAGAGGAGCACACCGCGGCCCTCGCAGCGGAAGTACAGGGTGGCCTTATCAAGCCGAATACTACATCAGCAGTCAAGCCACCAGGCACTGTTAAACGAGTCCGGTCTACCCTGCAGAATGACAGTCCGGCTCGTCAAGAGCTAGATTAGCAATTCGGCCTCCGTCACATCCCCAACTGGATTGCGGCATATGTACCGCGCGTACATAACTACGCTCTAAAGATACCATGGGCAAGGACGGAGGCATACTAAAGTCCACAATACGGCTCGATCCTATCTGGACCCCCATATTCTTCCTTTCTTTTTCCTATTTTTATTTTTTCAGGTTCTTCACAAACCCACATCACTTTTCGATGGTACAAAGGGCCCTTTTCCAAGCCCTTTTCGATGGTACAAAGTGTACTCGATCGTCCATCCTCTCAAAGGATCACACATCAAGGCGAAAAGCAGCGCAGGCATGCGGCAGAGTACCCAAAGGATCTTAAAGATCACCTTTTTTAGGACCTGTATACAACTTTCCCTTGTTCTTGGCATGTAAAATAGCCTCGAGACATATGGCATCTTCAGTAAAAATATGTTTTGGCGTATCAATCAGACTATCATGGAAACAGTTTTGCCTAACCCTACTCGGTACTGGCCTATTTCCTAATCTGTATTCCCTCTCCATGTCAGATTATCACATATACCTTGGCGCAATTTGCATCGCCAGGGATCTTATCTGGCCACATATATTTTTCGAAAAAAAAGAAGTTCGAACACTTTTATAGTACACTTCGGCATCCCGAATATGGTGTTATATGCATAGGCTCCGAATCATGTCTTTGGTCAATAGTTGGGTTGCCCGGCTCCTGTGGTTACCACCTTATGTTCCGCTTGTTCGGCTAAGGTAGTAAAGGGAGAACTACTACGATTGTGTTTCTGGTTCGCCCGGTTAAACACCTCAGTAGAGAAAGCTGAAAACTGACTGTCACGGTACGGCGAGAGCTGGTCAGCTATTCGGTGACTAAGTACAAATCTTTTGCAATTTATTTCTATATTATACGAAGGACGGGTTTCCACCCAGTCAGGCGTCTAAAGCACCTAAGTTTGGATAACCGAACAACACCAGGGGCTACGCCTATAATCTAATTGTCAAACTCCTATGGCTAGGTGAGAGTGATAAAGCCGCATAGTCTGATTGCCTGGTTCGCCGCACTGACACCTCCTTCAAGGACCAAGACGTTGGTTTAAGTGTGCTCATGTGCTATTTCAATCACCCCCATAGTATCTTCGTGGGGGCTGAAGCCGACGACTGGCAAACTTTCAGATATAGCATACGGTCGCACAGGAGGAAAATAATCTGAGATAAAAACAAACCAACATATTATACAAAAGCCTTGTTTCATAATACAAAGTTTGGGCAGCCCGGATACATTCATTCAAAAATAACATATTTCGAACACTGGCCCTCTACAATGCAGGATCCTTCCAGGACTTCATCAAAATACCGCTCCGGCGTGCGGTGCTCCTTGCCTGCGGGTGGTCCCTCGGTTGCAAGCTTGGTAGCATTCATCTTCGCCCACTGCACCTTGACACGGGCGAAGGCCATCCGGGCACCTTCGATACAGACCGACCACTTCATGGCATCAAGCCAGGGGCAGGCATTTACTAGCCGCTTCAAAGTCCGAAGTAGCTGCTGGGTATGGGCTCGGCTGGCCAAAGATGGACTATAACATCCTTCATGGCCAATCCGGCCACCCTATGCAGTTCGGTCAACTGCTTCAGCTGATCGCTGAGGGGCACTGGATGCTCTGGCGCAAGGTACTGTGACCAAAACAACTTCTTTGTTGAGCTCCCCTCTTCGGCTCGGAAGAACTCCGCAGCATCGGCAACACTCCGGGGCAGATCCGCAAACGCTCCTAGAGAACTCCAAACCCGGGTCAGTAAGATGTATCTTCTCCTTACAAATTTGCTCTGCATATTAAAGGCCTTACCCACCACTATCTGCCTTGCCTCTTGGATCTCCCGGTAGGCGCCTTGGGCTTCAACCCGGGCCTCCTTCATGCTTTGGAGGGCCTTAGCAAGTTCGGAGTGTTGATCGGAAACCTTGCGCTCCAAGGACTCACATTTGCTTATGGCATCCTTGAGCAATTGTTGGACTTCATCCAACCTCGCTTCATGTTTTTGGCGGCGGCTCGTTCCTCCTCCGCCTCCTTTTTGGCTTCGATCAGTGCGCTCTTGAGGGATTCAACCTCAGATGCATTCAATATGAGTATAACCATAAAAATCAGCAACATAACCAATCAGAGCTCATGTCATTTCGGGTATGTATAGGTATCGCATACCTTGCTCTTCCTCAAACCGCTTATTGGTGCGGGTGAGCTCTTCATCGGCCCGCTCCAACCTTTGCTTAACTTCAGACACTTCGGCAACCTGTGCGGTTGCCGTTGATACGTCTCCAACGTATCTATAATTTTTTATTGTTCCATGCTGTTATATTATCAACCTTGGATGTTTTACAATCATTTATAGTCATTTTATATCATTTTTTGGTACTAACCTACTGACATAGTGCCAAGTGTCAGTTCATGTTTTTTCCATGTTTTTTACATCGCGGAATATCAATATCAGATGGAGTCCAAATGCCACGAGACTTTACGGAAAATGTTTGTGGGCCAGAAGGAACACAATGGGCCCTGGCTACGCCTAGGGGTGACCTGAGGGGGGCACCACCCACCAGGGTGCGCCAGGAGGCCCAGGCGCGCCCTGGTGGGTTGTGCCCACCTCGGGTGCCCCCCGGACCACCTCTTTGCTCTATAAATACCCCAATATTCCAGAAACCCTAGGGGAATCGACGAAATATTCATCCAGCCGCCACAGAGTCCAGAACCACCAGATCCAATCTAGACACCATCTTGGATGGGGTTCACCACCTCCATTGGTGCCTCTCCGATGATGCGTGAGTATTTCTTTGTAAACCTTCGGGTCCGTAGCTAGTAGCTAGATGGCTTCATCTTTCTCTTGATTCTCAATACAATGGTCTCTTGGAGATCCATATGATGTAACTCTTTCTACGGTGTGTTTGTTGGGATCTGATGAACTTTGAGTTTATGATCAGTTATATCTTTTTATATCCATGAAAGTTATTTGAGTTTCTTTGATCTCTTATATGCATGATTGCTTATAGCCTCGTATTTCTTCTCCAATATTTGGGTTTTGTTTGGCCAACTTGATCTATTTATCTTGCAATGGGAAGAGGTGCTTTGTAGTGGGTTCGATCTTACGGTGCTTGATCCCAGTGACATAAAGGGAAACGACACGTATGTATCATTGCTACTAAGGATAAAACGATGGGGTATATCTCTACATAGATAGATCTTGTCTACATCATGTCATCGTTCTTATTGCATTACTCCATTTCTCCATGAACTTAATACACTAGATGCATGCTGGATAGCAGTCGATGTGTGGAGTAATAGTAGTAGATGCAGGCAGGAGTCGGTCTACTAATATTGGACATGATGCCTATATAATGGTCATTGCCTGGATATCATCATAATTATTTGAAGTTCTACCAATTGCCCAATAGTAATTTGTTTACCCACCGTTTGCTATTTTTCTCGAGAGAAGCCACTAGTGAAACATACGGCCCCCGGGTCTTCTTTCTCATATATTTGCCTTTGCGATCTATTTTTATTTGCTTTATTTTCAAATCTATTAATCCAAAAACCCAAAAGTACTTTGCTGCACTTTATTTTATTTGTGATCTATTTATTCAATCTATTACAACTTTCTCCCGTCACGCACCGATTTCTGGCACCGTTACCCGAAAGGGATTGACAACCCCTTTAACACGTTGGGTTGTGATGATTTGTTATTTGTGTGCAGGGGATGTTTACGTTGTGTTGCTTGGTTCTCCTACTGGTTCGATAACCTTGGTTTCATATCTGAGGGAAATACCTACCGCCGCTGTGTTGCATCATTCCTTCCTCTTTGGGGAAATACCGACGTAGCTTCGAGCGACATCAAAAGGAATTTCTGGCGCCGTTGCTGGGGAAGATCTTCAACATATACCAGTTTCCTAAGCACAAATCTCATCTCCTTGCAATTTACATTATTTTCCGTTTGCCTCTCGTTTTCCTCTCCCCCACTTCACAAAAAAATATCGTTTTATTTGCCTCTCTCTTCCGTTCACCGGTCTCTTGCTTTCTAGTCTCGATGGCTAACGTCCCTACTCCTCCTTTGTCACCATATTTTGAAGTTCTTTATTTCAAGCAAAGAAAAGGAGAAAATTTGAAAGATGCCTGGTTTAGGCTTATGGAATCGTATCGTATTTCCAACTTAAAGGGGAACACTAAAGTTTTTCTTCGAAATTTTTACATAGGATTGGCTTTGCATCATAGACAACTTCTCAATTTTGCCGCTAAAGGAAATTTCATTGAACTTGATGCCAATGCTGCCTATGAAATCTTAGAGGGAATTTTGGGAATTCCACCTCAAAATAAGGGGTTTCCTTTTACCCCCTAGAGAGCTCAAATGTTGTACAAACTTGGTGGTAT
>NC_053023.1:244385945-244482505 GCF_003073215.2 Triticum urartu | reverse complement strand
ATTGTTTGAAATTCATCACAAGATAAGATGAACTTACGGGCATCCTTGAAGATAGTAGGACAATAAAACCCAGATTGCAATACCTTGTGAGCAGTTCTGTCTCCCGCATGATGCCCTCCATAAGCTTCAGAGTGACATTTCCGCAGGATTTGTCCATGTTCATCCTCAGGTACACAACATCTAATAATACCATTGATAACCCACAAGTATAGGGGATCAATTGTAGCCTCTTTCGATAAGTAAGAGTGTCGAACACAACTGAATATTCCCTCAAGGTAGAACAAATATTCCCTCAAGTTCTATCGACCACCGATACAACTCTACGCACACTTAACATTCGCCTTACCTAGAACAAGTATGAAACTAGTACTTTGTAGGTGTTGTAGGCTAGGTTTGCAAGATAATAAAGATCATTTAAATAAAAGCTAGGGGCTGTTTAGATAAAGACACAACTAAATTAGTTTCAGTAGAGAGGTTTTTGTCATGAGAAAGTTATTTGTCCCCAGACAATCGATAACTAGACCGGTAATCATTATTGCAATTTTATTTGAGGGAGAGGCATAAGCTAACATACTTTCTCTTCTTGGATCACATGCACTTATGATTGGAACTCTAGCAAGCATCCGCAACTACTAAAGATCATTAAGGTAAAACCCAACCATAGCATTATAAGGCACCAAGTCATCTTTACTCCCATATGCAAACAACATACTTACTCGGGTCTGTGCTTCTGTCACTCATGCCACCCACCATAAGCAAATCATGAACATATTGCAAACCCTACAGCGGGGATCCCTCATGCTTGCGCGATACGGAGAGCACCATAGGACAACACCAATAATAAGACATGCAACTCAAACCAATCACGATCATCAATTAACCCATAGGACAAAACGGATCTACTCAAACATCATAGGATAGCCATACATCATTGGGAAATAATATATAGCGTTGAGCACCATGTTTAAGTAGAGATTACAGCGGGTAAAAGAGGGGTTACACCACTGCATAGAGCGGGGAAGAGTTGGTGATGACGGCGATGAAGTTATTGGTGTAGATCGTTGTTGCAATGATGGCCCCGACGGCGTTCTGGCGCCACCGGGAGAGAGGGGGAGAGAGCCCCCCTTCTTATTCTTCTTCCTTGAGCTCCCCCTAGATGGGAGAAGGGTTTTCCCTCTGGTCCATGGCCTCCATGGCGGCGGAGGGGCGAGAGCCCCTCTGAGATTGGATCTCTCTTTCTGTTTCCTTCTGTTTCTGCGCTCCCTGATTCTGCCCTTTCACCATTTCTTAAATTCCCGGAGATCCGTAACTCCGATATAACTCTGATTGGGCTCAAATTTTGACACAATTTTTATCCGGATATTGGCTTTCTTGCGGCGAAAGAAGGGCACCAACCGCCTTACTAACTGGCCACGAGGGCCCAGGGCGCGCCCCTCACCCTCGTGGACCCCTCGGGCATCGCCTCACGTTGATTCCACTTCCCAAAATTCACATATATTCCAAAAAAAATCTCCGTAAGTTTTTATCCCGTTTGGACTCCGTTTGATATGGATTTTCTGCGAAACGAAAAACATGCAACAAACAGCAACTGGCATAGGGTACTAGATCAATATGTTAATCCTAAAAATAGTATAAAAAGTTTCCAAAAGTATGTAAAAGTTGTAGAATATTGGCATTGAACAATAAAAAATTATAGATACGACGGAGATGTGTCAGCATCCCCAAGCTTAATTCCTGCTCGTCCTCGAGTAGGTAAATGATAAAAAAGATAATTTTCGATGTGGAATGCTACCTAGCATAATCTTGATCATGTAATCTAATCATGGCATGAATATTAAGACACGAGTGATTCAAAGCAATAGTCTATCATTTGACATTAAGACAATAATACTTCAAGCATACTAATAAAGCAATCATGTCTTTTCAAAATAACATGGACAAAGAAAGTTATCCCTACAAAATCATATGGTCTGGCTATGCTCCATCTTCATCACACAAAATATTCAAATCATGCACAACCCCGATGACAAGCCAAGCAATTGTTTCATACTTTTGATGTTCTCAAACCTTTTCAACTTTCACGCAATACATGAGCGTGAGCCATGGATATAGCACTATAGGTGGAATAGAATATGATGATGGAGGTTGTGTGGAGAAGACAAAAAAGGGAGAAAGTCTCACATCGACGCGGCTAATCAACGGGCTATGGAGATTCCCATGAATTGATGTCAATGCAAGGAGTAGAGATATCCATGCAACAGATGCACTAGAGCTATAAGTGTATGAAAGTTCAAACTGAAACTAAGTGGGTGTGCATCCAACTTGCTTGCTCATGAAGACCTAGGGCACTTGAGGAAGCCCATCGTTGGAATATACAAGCCAAGTTTTATAAATAAAATTCCCACTAGTATATGAAAGTGATAACTCAAGAGACTCTCTATATGAAGAACATGGTGCTACTCTGAAGCACAAGTGTGGGAAAAGGATAGTAACATTGTCCCTTCTCTCTTTTCTCTCATTTTTTTCTTTTTCTTTTTTTGTAGGCTTCTTTGGCCTCTCTCTTTTTTGGGGGGGCTTCTCTGGCCACTTTTATTTTGACAACCTCACATGGGACAATGTTCTAATAATGATGATCATCACACTTTCATTTACTTACAACTCAATATTACAACTCGACACTAGAACAAAGATATGACTCTATATGAATGCCTCCGTTGGTGTACTGAGATGTGCAATGATCTAGCGTGGCAATGAAATGAAAAAACGGACAAGCCATGAAAACATCATGCTAGCTATCTTACAATCATGCAAAGCAATATGACAATAAATGATCAAGTCATGTATATGATGATGATGGAAGTTGCATGGCAATATATCTCGGAATGTCTATGGAAATGCCATGATAGGTAGGTATGGTGGTTGTTTTGACGAAGATATAAGGAGGCTTATGTGTGATAGAGTGTATCATATCATGGGGTTTGGATGCACCAGCGAAGTTTGCACCAACTCTCAAGGTGAGAAAGGGCAATGCACAGTACCGAAGAGGCTAGCAATGATGGAAGGGTGAGAGTGCGTATAATCCATGGACTCAACATTAGTCATAAAGAACCCACATAGTTATTGCAAAAATCTATTAGTCATCGAAACAAAGTACTAAGCACATGCTCCTAGGGGGATAGATTGGTAGGAAAAGACCATCGCTCATCCCCGACCGCCACTCATAAGGAAGACAATCAATAAATACCTCATGCTCCAACTTTGTTACATAACGGTTCACCATATGTGCATGCTACGGGAATCACAAACTTCAACACAAGTATTTCTACAATCCACAACTACCCATGACTCTAATATCACCATCTTTATATCGCAAAACTATTGCAAGGAATCAAACGTATCATATTCAGTGATCTACAAGTTTTATGTAGGATTTAATGACTAACCATGTGAATGGCCAATTCCTGTCAACTATCTAAATAGATATAAGTGAAGCAAGAGATTTAATTCTTTCTACAAAAGATATGCCCATGCTCTAACAAAGATAAGTGAAGCAAAAGAGCATTCTACAAATGGCGGTTTTATATGTGTAGGGAAACATGCAATCCAAACTTCAAAGGATATAAGCGAAGCACATGAATCATTCTATAAAGCAATACTCAAAAGATATAAGTGAAGTGCAAAGAGCATTCTACAAATCAACCATGGACTATCTCATACCAGCATGGTGCATCAAAGAAAAGTGAAAACTAAATGCAAAAGACGCTCCAAGATTTGCACATATCACATGAATGAAACGAAACCGAAAACATACCGATACTTGTTGAAGAAAGATGGGATGCCTTCTAGGGCATCCCCAAGCTCAGACGCTTGAGTCTCCTTGAATATTTACTTGGGGTTTCTTGGGCATCCCCAAGCTTGAGCTCTTTCCTCTCCTCCTTCTCTGCATATTGAGACCTCCTCGATCCTTGATCACTTCATCCACACAAAACTCAACAGAAAGTTCGGTAAGATCCGTTAGTATAATAAAGCAAATCACTACACTAAATACTATTGCAAACCAATTCATACTTTTTTGGCATTGTAGCTAATGTAATATAACTTTTCCATGGCTTAATCCAATGATAGAAATTGATAGTTTCATACAAACAAGCAAACAATGCATCAAAAACAGAATCTGTCTTAAACATGACAGTCTGTAGTAATCTGAACATTCACCATTCTTCTGGTACTCCAAAATTCCGAAGAAATTAGGAAAATAAACAATTTGTATAGAGAGACAGTGCAAAAAGTTTCAGAACCGTTTGACGTTCCAGTAAAAAAATGTAAAATCGCGCACTACAACCAAAGTTTCTGTTTTGCACCGCACAAACCAACAAGCAATGTAAACATCCTAAAGGAAAATCTTGGCAAATTATTTTTATAATACAATGGAATTGTACAAGGGGATAATTATTTTTGTTGAAAATTTTCTGTAATCAAGATTCACAAAGTTTCCGCGAACATGAACGAAGTTCAAGGAGCTCCCTCACTTCAACAATGCTTGTCTCTCTCACTTTCACTTTCCTTTTTGAAAAGTTTTGGGTTCCCCTATTTATTTATTTTTGTTTTTAAACTCTATAAAAGCACTCAATAGAAATACATTACTCTCTAAAACTTTCGGGTTGTCTCCCTTGCAGTGCTTTCTCTAAAGCCATTAAGCTAGGCATAAAGTGCTCAAGTAATGAATCCACCTGGATCCCAAGGTATATCAAAGCCAATTTGAATTAGCAATGATTTGGCATTTAGTAGTGAGCACAAAGCAACATATATTAAGCAATGACGAAGTCTAACTCTCTTCCTATGCATCGGCATGTCATACAAGAACAATTCATGCACATCAAGTAAAGGCCAATGCATAGCATAAGAAGTTTCTTGCAATTTTATCATGTTGTAAACATAGAGAGGCGGAGATGTAGTTCCTCTCTCATAATAATTGCAAGTAGGACCAGAAAGCACATGCATATTATATTCATCAAAATTATGATGTGCAATGGTAAAAGGCCACCCATCAATATAGTGTAGTTTGGATAATTCAAAAAGATAATAGGACTATCATGTGTGGGTGCAATAGCAACAATTTCATGTTTAACATAAGGAACAATAGCAAGTTCATCTCCATAAGCATAATTCATATTGGCATCTTGGCCACAAGAATAGTAATCATCAAGTTCATCAAAAAGGCATATTTCAAATGAATCAACGGGATCATAGCAATTATCATGGCATTCATCCTTCGGTAAGAACGAAGGGACACTAAATAGTTGGAGAGTTACTCTCATTAGAAGGTGGGCACGGGTAGCTAATCCGATCTTCCTCCTTTTTCTCTTTGCTCTCCTCATCATCTTTTTCATCTAATGAGCTCACAATTTCATGAATTTCTTCTTCCATAGACTCCTGCAAAATATTGGTCTCTTCTCGGACAGCGGAGACTTTCTCAATAAATTCATAAATATCATAATTGTATTTAAAATTCTCATAGCAATATTTAAGGATAGCTAAATTTCCGGGTCTATAAACTGAATCATCAAAATCTTCAAACTCTTTAAACGAAGATTCAATTTCACAAGCACCCTTGTAACAAAAACAAATTCTTCTATCCGTTCCACATCATAGTAATCATATATACCATTAGCATAAGAAGCTAAGGTTTCATTATCATTAAATTTGCATGAAAAGGGAAGGTGTGGAGCCTTCTTCCTAGAGCAACAAGTATAATCATATCTCAAGCATAATTGCCGAGCATACCAATGCAACATATAAATTTGATCCCCTAATAGTTTCCCTTCTTGATTCAAGTGATAATCCCTAAAGTATTCACGTTGATTAAACGTGTCTCCCATTATATAATTGAATGGGGTTTTCTCAGGATTATTAAATTAGTGCATAATATCTTTCACATAATGAGCATCGAGGGCTTTAGGAGGTTCCCCATCTCCATGAGTAGCAAGTAAACTATTTTTTTGGTATTTCGTGTTCCATTTCCATAACTAAAGATAGAGAACAACTTAGAACATCAAATAAAATCCACTTAGTGATAAAGCAAACAAGCACACACAAGAGTATTCACCCCACGCTATTGCTCCCGGCAACGACGCCAGAAAAAGGTCTTGATAACCCACAAGTATAGGGGATCAATTGTAGTCTCTTTCGATAACTAAGAGTGTCGAACCCAACGAGGAGCTAAAGGTAGAACAAATATTCCCTCAAGTTCTATCGACCACCGATACAACTCTACGCACACTTAACGTTCGCCTTACCTAGAATAAGTATGAAACTAGTACTTTGTAGGTGTTGTAGGCTAGGTTTGCAAGATAATAAAGAGCATGTAAATAAAAGCTAGGGGATGTTTAGATAAAGACACAAATAAATTAGTTTCAGTAGAGAGGTTTTTTTCACGAGAAAGTTATTTGTCCCTAGACAATCGATAACTAGACCGGTAATCATTATTGCAATTTTATTTGAGGGAGAGGCATAAGCTAACATACTTTCTCTTCTTGGATCACATGCACTTATGATTGGAACTCTAGAACGCATCTACAACTACTGAAGATCATTAAGGTAAAACCCAACCATAGAATTATAAGGCATCAAGTCCCCTTTACTCCCATACGCAAACACCCTACTTACTTGGATCTGTGCTTCTGTCACTCACGCCACCCACCATAAGCAAATCATGAATATATTGCAAACCCTACAGCAGGGACCCCTCACGCTTGTGCGACACGGAGAGCACCATAGGACAACACCAATAATAAAAACATGCAACTCAAACCAATCATGATCATCAATTAACCCATAGGACAAAATGGATCTACTCAAACATCATAGGATAGCCATAAATCATTGGGAAATAATATATAGCGTTGAGCACCATGTTTAAGTAGAGATTACAACAGGTAAAAGAGGTGTTACATCGCTGCATAGAGGGGGAAGAGTTGGTGTTGACGGCGGTGAAGTTATTGGTGTAGATCGTTGTTGCGATGATGGCCCCGGCGGTATTCCGGCGCCACCGGGAGAAAGGGGGAGAGAGCCCCCCTTATTCTTCTTCTTCCTTGACCTTCCCCCTAGATGGGATAAGGGTTTCCCCTCTGGTCCATGGCCTCCATGGCGGTGGAGGGGCGAGAGCCCCTCTAAGATTGGATCTCTCTCTGTGATTTCCTTCTGTTTCTGTACTCCCTGATTCTGCCCTTTTATTGTTTCTTAAATTCACGAAGATCCGTAACTCCGATTGGGCTAAAATTTTGACACGATTTTTATCCGGATATTGTCTTTCTTGCGGCAAATGAAGGGCACCAACCGCCTTACGAAGTGGCCATGAGGGACCAGGGCGTGCCCTACCCCCTAGGGCGCGCCCCTCACCCTCGTGGGCCCCTCGGGCATCGCCTCGAGTTGATTCCACTTCCCAAAATTCACATATATTCCAAAAAAATCTCTGGAAGTTTTTATCCCGTTTGGACTCCGTTTGATATGGATTTTCTGCGAAACAAAAAACATGCAACAAAGAGGAACTAGCACTGGGCACTGGATCAATATGTTAGTCCCAAAAATAGTATAAAAAGTTGCCAAAAGTATGTAAAAGTTCTAGAATATTGGCTTGGAACAATCAAAAATTATAGATAAGACAAAGACATATCAACCATCTACTCCTTCTTTATAAAGATGTGGGTCATCCCAAAAGTAATGTCTTAAATCATAGAAGAATTTTTTTCTTTTGTTGGTATGTAAATCTAGGTGGTAAACATTTAGCAATGATATAATTAGCATTGTCAGCATACCAAGGAGTATTATGAGAAACATTTATTGCAGCTAACTGCTCATCAGGAAAACTATCATCAAGCACATTTTCAAGCCTAGACAAGTTATCAGCTATGGGGTTCTCTGCTCCTTTTCTATCAGTTATATGCAAATCAAATTCTTGTAGCAAGAAAACCCGTCGAATAAGTCCAGGTTTAGCATCTTTCTTTTCCATAAGATATTTAATAGCAGCATGGTCGGTGTGAACAATTACTTTTGAATCAATAATGTAAGATCTAAATTTATCACAAGCAAACACCGCTGCTAGAAATTCTTTTTCAGTAGTAGCATAATTTCTTTGAGCACTGTCTAGAGTCTTACTAGCATAATGAATAACATTTAGTTTCTTATCAACTCTTTGTCCTAGAACAGCACAAACAACAAAATCACTAGCATCACACATAATTTCAAAAGTCAAGTTACAGTCAGGTGGTTGAACAATAGGTGCATAAATTAAGGCTTTCTTGAGTGTTTCGAAGGCTTCTAAACAATCATCATCAAAAACAAAAAGAACATCCTTTTGCAAAAGATTTGTAAGAGGCCTAGAAATTTTAGAAAAGTCTTTGACAAATCTCCTATAGAAACCAGCATGACCTAAGAAACTACAAATACCTTTGATATGTTTAGAACATGGCATTTTCTCAATTGCATCAACCTTAGCTTTGTCCACTTCAATACCTCTTTCAGAAATTTTATGGCCCAAAACAATACCTTCATTAACCACAAAGTGGCACTTCTCCCAATTCAAGACAAGATTTGTTTGCTTGCTTCTCTGCAAAACTCGATCAAGATTGCTTAAACAATCATCAAAAGACTTCCCATAGACAGAAAAGTCATCCATGAAAACCTCAACAATCTTTTCACAAAAGTCAGAGAATATAGCAGTCATACATCTTTGAAAGGTAGCAGCAGCATTGCATAAACCAAAAGGCATACGTCTATAAGCATAAGTTCCAAAGGGACAAGTGAAAGTGGTATTTTCTTGATCAAGAAACAGGTATTTGTGAAAAACTAGAGTATCCATCAAGGAAGCAAAAATGTGTGTGATTAGATAATATTTCTAGCACTTGATCAATAAAAGGCAGAGGATAATGATCTTTTCTAGTTGCTTTGTTTAATTTTCTAAAATCAATTACCATTCTATAGCCTGTAACAATTCTTTGTGGAATAAGTTCATTCTTATCATTAGGAACAACAGTAATACCTCCTTTCTTAGGGACACATGAATATGACTTACCCATCTACTATCAGCTATAGGATAGATTATACCTGCTTCCATAACTTTTAATATTTCCGTTCTTACCACTTCTTTCATCTTTGGATTTAACCGACGTTGGTGATCAACAACAGGTTTAGCATCAGGTTCTATATTAATCTTGTGCTGACATAGAGTGGGACTAATTCCCTTTAAATCATCAAGAGTATATCCAATAGCAGCTCGGTGCTTCCTTAGAACTTTCAATAATCTTTCTTCTTCATGTTCTGAAATGTTAGCACTAATAATAACAGGATATATTTTCTTCTCATCAAGATAAGTATATTTCAAAGTGTCTGGCAATTGTTTTAATTCAAACACAGGATCACCTTTAGGTGGAGGAGGACCTCCTAGAGTTTCAATAGGCAAATCATGTTTAAGAAGAGGATGTTGTTCAAAGAAATTTTTATCTATTTCCTTTCTTTCATGCATATGTAAATCATTTTTATGGTCTAGAAGATATTGTTCTAGAGGATCAGTAGGAGGCACAACAATAGAAGCAAGACCAATTATTTCATCCTTACTAGGCAATTATTTTTCATGAAGTTTTCTACTAAACTTGGAAAAATTAAACTCACGAGACTCATCACCAAAGCTAACACTGACAATTTGTTTCTCACAATATATTTTAGCATTAACGCTATTCAAAAAAGACAAAAATCATCTTGTGGGGAACCAACAACAAGAAAATCAGTAGGGTATTTTATTTTCCCACACAATACTTCAACATATCTAACAATCCCAATTGGTGATATAGTATCTCTATTAGCAAGTTTAATAGTAACATCTATGTCTTCTATCTCTGTGGGTGCTATGTCATTCATAATTTCTTGGTATAAGGTAAAGGGAATAGCACTCATGCTAGCACCTATGTCAGATAAACCATGATAACAGTGATCTTCTATTTTAACTGAGACAACGGGCATGCCAACAACAGGTCTATGTTTATCCGTTTTATCGGGTTTGGCAATTCTAGCAACTTATTCACATAAGTAAATAACATGCCCATCTATATTTTCTTCCAGGAGATCCTTGACCATAGCAAGACTAGGTTTTACTTTGATTTGTTCATCAGGTTTAGGTGTTATAATATAACTTTTGTTGACCACAGTTGAAACTTTAGCATGTTCCTTGATCCTAACAGGGAAAGGTGGTTTCTCAATATAAGCAGTAGGAACAACTGGATCAACATTATAGATAATAGTTTCCTCTTTAGCTAGTACCTATTCTTTAATTTATTCTTTGATAGGTGGGTGATATTTAAACCACTTCTCCTTAGGGACATCAACATGAGTAGCAAATGATTCACAAAAGGAGGCTACTATCTCATAGTGAAGTCCATATTTAGTGCTAAACTTTTGAAAAGCATCGATATTCACAAAAGATTTAACACAATCATACTTAAGCTTAATACCTGACTCTTTACCTTTTTTGAGTTCCCAATCTTCAGAGTTGCATTTAATTCTTTCTAAAAGATCCCACCACAATTCAATAGTCTTCTTCATAAATGAACCAACACAAGAAGTATCAAGCATGGATTGATCATCATGAGAAAGCCGAGCATAGAAGTTCTAAATAATAATTTCTCTTGAGAGCTCATGATTGGGGCATGAATATAACATTGACTTAAGCCTCCCCAAGATAGAGCAATACTTTCTCCATCACGAGGCCAAAAATTATATATATAATTCCGATCACGATGAGCTAGATGCATAGGATAATTTTTTTTGGTGAAACTCCATTTTCAATCGATTCCAATTCCAAGATCCAATATCATCGCATACCCAATACCATGCCAATTATTTTACCTTAAAATATGAAGGGAAAACCTTCTTATTAACTTCATCTCCGGGTAAACCTGCAAGCTTAACCAATCCACAAATTTCTTCCACATATATCAAGTGCATATCAGGATGTTCGGTTCCATATCCTGCATAAGGATTAGCTAGCAGTTGTTCTATCATACCCGAAGGAATTCCATATTCAATATTTTCAGTAGGTGAAGTAGGTTGAGGGGTAACTAATTGTGGTTTTGGTCGAGGTGAAGATACCCCGAACAAACCCCTCAAAGGATTGTTTTCCATAGTAACAAGTGACAATAAGTTTCAACACGTAGTAATAATGTTTCCTTACCAAGAGCGCTTCACTCCTCGGCAACGGTGCCATAAAATAGCCTTGATGACTCACAAGTATATGGGATCAATTGTAGCCTTTTTGATAAGTAAGAGTGTCGAACCCAACGAGGAGTAGAAGGAAATGAAAAGTGGTTTTCAGCAAGGTAATGTCTGCAAGTGCTAAAATTGTAAGTAACCGAGTAGTTTGATAGCAAGAAAATTTGTAACGAGCAAGTAACAATAATAGTAACAAAAGTGCAGCAAGGTAGCCCAATCCTTTCGAGGCAAAGGACAGGCCAAAATGGTCTCTTATAATAAGACAAGCGTTCTTGAGGGTACACGGGAATTTCATCTAGTCACTTTCATCATGTTGATTTGATTCGTGTTCGCTACTTTGATAATTTGATATGTGGGTGGACCAGTGCTTAGGTGCTGTTCTTACTTGAACAAACCTCCTACTTATGATTAACCCCCTCGCAAGCATCCGCAACTATGAGAAAAGTATTAATAATAAATTCTAACCATAGCATTAAACTTTTGGATCCACTTGGTCCCTTACGGAATAACGCATAAACTAGGGTTTAAGATTCAGCCACTGTCACAACCCCTCATCTAATAACTACTCCACAATGTATTCCCTTAGGCCCAAATATGGTGAAGTGTCATGTAGTCGACGTTCACATGACACCACTAAGGGAATCACAACATACATACTATCAAAATATCAAACACATATCAAGTTCACATGATTACTTGCAACATGATTTCTCCCGTGACCTCAAGAACAAAAGTAACTACTCACAAGTGGTAAACATGCTCAAGATCAGAGGGGTATTAAATAGCATAATGGATCTGAACAAATAATCTTCCACCAAATAAACCATATAGTAATCAACTACAAGATGTAATCAACACTACTAGTCACCCACAAGCACCAATCTATAGTTCTGGTACAAAGATTGAACACAAGAGATGAACTAGAGTTTGAGAGGAGATGGTGCTGTTGAAGATGTTGATGGAGATTGCCCTCCCCAAGATGGGAGATTTGTTTGTGATGATGATGACGATGATTTCCCCCTCCGGGAGGGAAGTTCCCCTGACGGAATCGCTCCGCCGGAGGGCAAAAGTGATCTTGCCCAAGTTCCGCTTCGAGACGGCGGCGCTCCATCCTGAAAGTCGTCCCCTTATTTTTTCTAGGTCAAAATGACTTATATACCAGAAGATGGGCACCGAAGGTGGGCCGAGGCGTGCCTAGGTGGGTTGTGCCCACCTGGTGGACCCCCTCTGGTACTTATTGACTCCAATATTTCTTATATATTCCATAAAAATTCCCCATAAAGTTTCACCACATTTGGAGTTGTGCAGAATAGGTAGTCTGACGTAGCTTTTTCAAGTCCAGATTTCCAGCTACCGGAATTCTCCCTCTTTGTGTGTACCTTGCATATTATGAGAGAAAAGGCTTTAGATTTAATTCAAAAAGCATTATTATGCATAAAAAAATTATAAATAACAGTAGGTAAACATGATGCAAAATGGACATATCAGAGTAATGGTGGAGGGGGGCGCCGCACATGGCTAGGCAATTGTCTGGTGTGTGCTAGGGGCTCCCCCCCCACACACACATATATATATACATATATATATATATATATATATATAGGTTGGGGAGAGGGGAGGCATCCAAGGAGGCACCCAAGTAGGCCGAATCCTACTTGGGGCCTTCCTATGGTCGTCCCCCCTTTCCTTAACTATCGGAGGGGGAAGGAAAGAAAGGGGGAGAGGGAAGGAAGGGGAAATCCTATTCCCTCCTTTTCCTTTCCCTTACATTCTTTCCTTCTACTTCTTGGCCGGCCCATATGGGGGGCGCACCAGCACCTTGTGGCTGGTGTGTTTCTCCTCTTGGTCCGTAAGGCCCATATCTTTTGCCGGGGGTGTCCGGAACCTCTTCCGATGATCCGATATGTACCTGGTACCCTCCGGAACACTTCCGGTGTTCGAATACCATCGTCCTATATATCAATCTTTACCTCTCGACCATTTCGAGACTCCTCGTCATGTCTGTGATCTCATCCGGGACTCCGAACAGCATTCAGTCACCAAATCACATAACATATAATACAATAACGTCAACGAACGTTAAATGTGCGGACCCTACGGGTTCGAGAAGTATGTAGACATGACCGAGACACCTCTCCGGTCAATAACCAATAGCGTAACCTGGATGACCATGTCGACTCCTACATATTATATGAAGATCTTTATCAGTCAAACTATTATGACAACATACACAATTCCTTTTATCCGTCTGTAGGTTACTTGCCCGAGATTCGATCGTCAGTATCTCTATACCTAGTTCAATCTCGTTACCAGAAAGTCTCTTTACTAGTTCCGTTATACATCATCCCGTGACTAACTCATTAGTCATTTGCTTGCAACCTTATGATGTGTATTACCGAGAGGGCCCGGAGATACCTCTCCGATACACGAAGTGACAAATCCTAATCTCGATCTATGCCAACTCAACAAACACCATCGGAAACACCTGTAGAGCATATTTATAATCACCCAGTTATGTTGTGACGTTTGATAGCACACAACATGTTCCTCTGATATTCTGGAGCTGCATAATCGCATAGTCAGAGGAACATGTATAAGTCATGAATAAAGCAATAGCAATAAAACTAATCGATCAATATGCTATGCTAATGGATGGGTCTTGTCCATCACATCATTCTCCTAATGATGTGATCACATTATCAAATGACAACTCATGTCCATGGTTAGGAAACCTTAACTATCTTTGATCAACGAGCTAGTCAAGTAGAGACTCACTAGGGGCACGGTGTTTGTCTATGTATTCACACATGTATTTAGGTTTCCGATCAATACAATTCTAGCATGAATAATAAAACTTTATCATGAATAAGGAAATATAAAATAACAACTTTATTATTGCCTCTAGGGCATATTTCCTTCAATATGTGGATGACATATTGTTGATTGGATATGATATAGAATTTCTGGATAGCATAAAAGGATACTTGAATAAAAAAATTCAATGAAAGACCTCGGTGAAGCTGCTTACATATTGGGCATCAAGATCTATAGGGATAGATTGAGATGCTTAATAGGAATTCCACAAAGCACATACCTTGATAAAGTTTTGAAGAAGTTCAAAATGGATCAGTCAAAGAAAGGGTTCTTGCATGTGTTACAAGGTGTGAAATTGAGTCAGACTCAAAGCCCGACCACTGTAGAAGATAGAGAGAAAATTAAAGTCATTCCTTATGCCTCATCCATAGGTTCTATCATGTATGTTATGCTATGTACCAGACCTAACGTGTGCCTTGTCATCAGTTTGGCAAGGAGGTACCAAAGTAATCCAGGAGTGGATCACTGGACAGCGGTCAAGAACATCCTGAAGTACCTGAAAAGGACCAAGGATATGTTTCTCGTTTATGGAGGTGATGAAGAGCTTGTCGTAAATGGTTACGTCTATGCTAGCTTCGACATTGATTCGGATGACTCTAAGTCACAAACCGGATACGTGTTTATATTGAATGGTGGAGCTGTTAGTTGGTGTAGTTCCAAGCAGAGCGTCGTGGTGGGATCTATGTGTGAAGCAGAGTACATAGATGCTTCGGAAGAAGCTCATGAAGGAGTCTGGATGAAGGACTTCATATCCGATCTGGGTGTAATACCCAGTGCATTGGGTCCAATGAAAATCTTTTGTGACAACACATGAGCAATTGCCTTGGCGAAGGAATCCAGGTATCACAAGAGGACTAAACACATCAAGAGATGCATCAACTCCATTCATGAAAAGGTCAAGGATGGAGACATAGAAGTTTGCAAAATACACACAAATCTAAATGTAGCAGACCTGTTGACTAAGCCTCTTCCACGAGCAAAATATGATCAACACCAAGACTCCATGGGTGTTAGATTCATTACAATGTAATATAGATTATTGGCTCTAGTGCAAGTGGGAGACTGAAGGAAATATGCCCTGGAGGCAATAATAATGTTGTTATTTTATATTTTGTTATTCATGATAAAGGTTTATTATTCATGCTAGAATTCTATTGATCGGAAACTTAATTACATGTGTGAATACATAAACAAATACCATGTCCCTAGTAAGCCTCTACTAGACTAGCTCGTTGATCAAAGACGGTTAAGGTTTCCTAACCGTAGACATGTGTTGTCATTTTATAACGGGATCACATCGTGAGGAGAATGATGAGATGGACAAGACCCATCCGTTAGTTTAGCATATTGATCGTTTAGTTTATTGCTATTGCTTTCTTAATGCCAAATACATATTCCTTCGACTATGAGATTATGCAACTCCCGGATACCGGAGGAATACCTTGTGTGCTATCAAACGTCACAATGTAACTGGGTGATCATAAAGATGCCCTACAGGTATCTCCGAAGGTGTTTGTTCAATTGGCATAGATCGAGATCAGGATTTGTCACTCCAAGTATCAGAGAGGTATCTCTGGGCCCTCTTGGTAATACACATCATAAGAAGCCTTGCAAGCAAAGTTACTAATGAGTTAGTTACAAGATGATGTATCACGGAATGAGTAAATAGACTTTCCGGTAACAAGATTGAACTAGGTATGAAGATACCGACGATCGAATCTCGGGCAAGTAACATACTGATGGACAAAGGGAATTACGTATGTTGTCATAAGGTTCGACCGATAAAGATCTTCATAGAATATGTGGGAGCCAATATGGGCATCCAGGTTCCACTATTAGTTATTGACCGGAGAGGTTTCTCGATCATGTCTACATAGTTCTCGAAACCATAGGGTCCGCACGCTTAACGTTCATTGACATTATAGTGTTATATGAGTTATATGATTTGGTGACCAAATGTTGTTCAAAGTCGCGGATGAGATCACGGACATGACGAGGAGTCTCGAAATGGTCGAGAGCTAAAGATTTATATATAGGATGATGGTATTCAGATAACGAAATAGTTTCAGAGTGCACCGGGTAGTCATCGGGTCACCGGAAGGGGTTCCGGACAACCCCGGGAGGTCTATGGGCCTAATGGGCCAAGGGGAGAGTCACACCAGCCCAGAAGGGGGCTGGCGCACACCTCTCCCTGGCCGCCGGCCCTAGGAAGGAAAAGTGGGAGGGCTAGCCCCTGCTACCTTCCCCTCCTCATGGGAGAGAGGAAAGGGGGGGGGCACCCTCCCTTGCCTTTCCCCGCTCTGCTAGAAAGTAAAGGGGGCGCGGCTTGGGGGAGGACCCCGAGTAGGATTTGGCCTACTTGGGGGTGCCACCGGGAAGCTCCCTCCTCCCCCACCTATATATATGTGGGAGGGGGCACCACACTAGGATACAACATTGTCTTAATCATGTGCGGCGCCCCCTCCACCATTTACACCCTTAGTCATATTTTCGTAATGCTTAGGCGATGCCCCGCGGAGATAACTTCACCATCACCATCACCACGCCGTCGTGCTGCCGGAACTCATCCACTACTTCGTCGTCTTGCTAGATCAAGAAGGCGAGGACGTCATCGAGCTAAACGTGTGCTGAACACAGAGGTGTCGTACGTTCGGTACTCGATCGGTTGGAGCACGAAAAAGTTCGACTACATCAACCGCGTTAACAAATTCTTCCGATTATGGTCTACGAGGGTACATTGACACACTCTCCCCTCTCATTGCTATTCATCTCCATGGATAGACCTTGCGTGTGTGTAGATTTTTTTTGTTTTCCATGCAACATTTCCCTACACAAACAAGCAACACCGGAGCCGCTGCTTGATATGTCTCCAACGTATCTATAATTTTTGATTGTTCCATGCTATTATATTATCTGTTTTGGATGTTAATGGGCTTATTTATACACTTTTATATTATTTTTGGGACTAACCTACTAACCCAAGGCCCAATGCAAATTGTTGTTTTTTTGCCTATTTCAGTGTTTCGCAGAAAAGGAATATCAAACGGAATCCAAACGGAATGAAACCTTCGGGAGAGTTATTTTTGGAACAAACATGATCTAGAGGACTTGGAGTGGACGTCAATAAATCAATGGGAGGCCACGAGGCAGGGAGGCGCGCCCCCACCCTCATGGTCCCCTCGTGGCTCCAGTGACCTACTTCTTCCTCCTATATATACCCATATACCCCGAAAACATCCAGGAGCACCACGAAACCCTATTTCCACCGCCGCAACCTTCTGTACCCAAGAGGTCCCATCTTGGGGTCTTTTCCGGAGCTCCGTCGGAGGGGGAATCAATCATGGAGGGCTTCTATATAAACACCATAGCCTCTCCGATGATGTGTGAGTAGTTTACTTCAGACCTTCGGGTCCATAGTTATTAGCTAGATGGCTTCTTATCTCTCTTTAGATCTCAATACAATGTTCTCCTCGATCTTCTTGGAGATCTATTTGATGTAACTCTTTTTACGGTGTGTTTGCCGAGATCCGATGAATTGTGGGTTTATGGTCAAGTTTATCTATGAACAATATTTGATTCTTCTCTGAAATCTTTTATGTATGATTTAATTATCTTTGCAAGTCTCTTCAAATTATCAGTTTAGTTTGGCCTACTAGATTGATCTTTCTTGCAATGGGAGAAGTGCTTAGCTTTGGGTTCAATCTTGCGGTGTCCTTTCCCAGTGACTGCAGGGGAAGCAAGGCACGTATTGTATTGTTGCCATCGAGGATAAAAAGATGGGGTTTATATCATATTGCTTGAGTTTATCCCTCTACATCATGTCATTTTGCTTAATGCGTTACTCTGTTCTTATTAACTTAATACTCTAGATGCATGTTGGATAGCGGTCGATGTGTGGAGTAATAGTAGTAGATGCAGAATCGTTTCGGTCTACTTGTCACAGACGTGATGCCTATATACATGATCATGCCTAGATATTCTTTATGCACTTTTCTATCAATTGCTCGACAGTAATTTGTTCACCCACCATAATACTTATGCTATCTTGAGAGAAGCCACTAGTGAAACCTATGCCCCCCGGGTCTATTCTCTATTATATTAATCTCTCGTCAACTAGCTATTTCTGGCGCCATTTATTTTGCAATCTTTACTTTCAATCTATATCATAAAAATACCAAAAATATTTATCTTATTATTATTATTATCTCTATCAGATCTCACTCTCGTAAGTGACCGTGAAGGGATTGACAACCCTTTATCGCGTTGGTTGCGAGGTTCTTATTTGTTTTTGTAGATACAAGGGACTTGCGTGTAGTCTCCTACTAGATTGATACCTTGGTTCTCAAAAACTGAGGGAAATACTTACGCTACTTTGCTGCATCACCCTTTCCTCTTCAAGGGAAAACCAACACAGTTCTCAAGAGGTAGCAAGAAGGATTTCTGGCGCCGTTGCCGGGGAGATCTACATCAAGTCAAGACATACCAAGTACCCATCACAAACTCTTATCCTTCACATTACATTATTTTCCATTTGCCTCTCGTTTTGCTCTCCCCCACTTCACCCTTGCCATTTTATTCGCCCTCTTTTCTGATCGCCTCTTTTTCGCTGGCCTCATTTTGTTTGCCTCTTGTTTGCTTGTGTGTTGGATTGTTTGTCATGATGGCTCAAGATAATACTAAATTGTGTGATTTTTCCAATACCAACAATAATGCTTTTATTAGCACTCTGATTGCTCCTCTTACCGATGCTGAATCTTGTGAAATTAATACTGCTTTGCTGAATCTTGTCATGAAAGATCCGTTCTTTGGCCTTCCTAGTGAAGATGCCGCTACCCATCTAAATAGCTTTGTTGATTTGTGTGATATGCAAAAGAAGAAAGATGTGGATAATAATATTGTTAAATTGAAGCTATTTCCGTTTTCACTTAGAGATCATGCTAAAACTTGGTTTTCTTCTTTGCCTAAAAATAGTATTGATTCATGGAATAAGTGCAAGATGCTTTCATCTCTAAGTATTTTCCTCCCGCTAAGATCATCTCTCTTAGAAACGATATTATGAACTTTAAGCAACTAGATTATGAGCATGTTGCACAAGCATGGGCGATGATGGAATTAATGATTCGTAATTTCCCTACACATGGTTTGAATTTGTGGACGATCATACAAATTTTTTATGCTGGATTGAATTTTGCTTCTAGAAATCTTTTAGATTCGGCCGCGGGAGGCACTTTTATGGAAATCACTTTAGGAGAAGCTACCAAACTCCTAGATAATATTATGGTTAATTATTCTCAATGGCACACCGAAAGATCTACTAGTAAAAAGGTTCATGTTATAGAAGAAATTAATGTTTTGAGTGGAAAGATGGACGAACTTATGATTTTTTTTTCTAATAAGAGTGTTTCTTCTGATCCTAATGATATGCCTTTGTCTACTTTGATTGAGAATAACAATGAATCTATGGATGTGAATTTTGTTGGTAGGAACAATTTTGGTAACAACGCGTATAGAGGAAAATTTAATCCTAGGCCTTTTCCTAGTAATTCCTCTTATAATTATGGTAATTCCTACAACAATTCTTATGGAAATTACAATAAGATGCCCTCTGATTTTGAATCTAATATTAAAGAATTTATTAGTTCACAAAAGAGTTTCAATGCTTTGATTGAAGAAAAATTGTCTAAGATTGATGAGTTGGCTAGGAACATGGATATAATTTCTCTTGATGTTGATTCTTTGAAACTTAGACCTATTCCACCTAAGCATGATATCAATGAGTCTCTCAAAGCCATGAGTGCAAAGAAAGAACTGCTAGGATGCGTGCAAAAAAAGATTGCTTCATAAAAGCGTGTTATTCTAGTTTTGATGATAATAAGGATGAAGATCTAAAAGTGATTGACGTGTCTCCTATTAAATCTTTGTTTTGCAATATGAATCTTGCTAATGATGGGACTGGAGATGAGTCAACTTTAGTTAAAAGGCATTCCAATGATTCGGAGTTTTTAGATCTTGATGCAAAAATTAATAAAAGTGGGATTGATGAGGTCAAAAATTTATATAGCAATGAACCCACTATCTTGGATTTCAAGGAATTTAATTATGACAATTGCTATTTGGTAGATTGTATTTCCTTGTTGCAATCCGTGCTAAATTCTCCGCATGCTTATAGTCAAAATAAAGCTTTTACCAAACATATCGTTGATGCTTTAATGCAATCTTATGAAGAAAAGGTTGAATTGGGAGTTTCTATCCCTAGAAAACTTTATGATGAGTGGGAACCCACTATCAAAATTAAAATTAAAGATTCCACGATTTGGGTGCTAGTGTTTCCACGATTCCAAAAACTTTGTGTGATGTGTTAGGTTTCCATGAATTTGATGATTGTTCTTTAAATGTGCATCTTGCGGATTCCACTATTAAGAAACCTATGGGAAGCATTAATGATGTCCTTTTTATTGTTGCAAATAGGAATTATGTGCCCGTAGATTTCATTGTTCTTGATATTGATTGCAATCTTACATGTCCCATTATTCTTGGTAGACCTTTCCTTAGAACGATTGGTGCAATTATTGATATGAAAGAAGGGAATATTAGATTACAATTTCCATTAAGGAAGGGCATGGAACACTTTCCTAGAAAGAAAATTAAATTACCTTATGAATCTATTATGAGAGCCACTTATGGATTGCATACCAAAGATGATAATACCTAGATCTATTCTTGCTTTTATGCCTAGCTAGGGGCGTTAAACGATAGCGCTTGTTGGGAGGCAACCCAATTTTATTTTTGTTTCTTGATTTTTGGTTCTGCTTAGTAATAAATAATTCATCTATCCTCTGTTTAGATGTGGTTTTATGCTTTTAATTAGTGTTTGTGCCAAGTAGAACCTTTGGGAAGACTTGGGGAAAGTCTTTGCGATCTTGCTGTAAAAAACAGAAACTTTAGCGCTCACGAGATTTGCTGCCATATTTTACTGGAGAGTGTGATTACGTTGATTATTTTTGCAGATGATTAATAGATAAATTCCTCACGTCCATAAATTTATTTTAGAATTTTTGGGGTTATGTAAGTATTCGAAACCTACAGATTACTACAGAATGTTCTGTTTTTGACAGATTCTATTTTTCGTGTGTTGTTTGCTTATTTTGATGAATATATGGCTAGTATCGGAGGTTATGAACCATAGAGAAGTTGGAATACAGTAGGTTTAACACCAAAATATATAAAGAATGAGTTCATTGCAGTACCGTAAGTAGTGGTTTGTTTTCTTATACTAACGAAGCTCATGAGATTTTCTGTTTAAGTTTTGTGTTGTGAAGTTTTCAAGTTTTGGGTAAAGATTTGATGGATTATGGAATAAGAAGTGGCAAGAGCCTAAGCTTTGGGATTCCCAAGGCACCCCAAGGTAAAATTAAAGGACAACCAAAATCCTAAGCTTGGGGATGCCCTGGAAGGCATCCCCTATTTCGTCTTCTTCTATCGGTAACTTTACTTGAGGTTATATTTTTATTCACCACATGATATGTGTTTTTCTTGGAGCGTCTTGTATGATTTGAGTCTTTGCTTTTTAGTTTTCCACAATCATCCTTGCTGTACACACCTTTTGGTAGAGACACACATGAATTGGAATTTATTAGAATACTCTATGTGCTTCACTTATATCTTTTGAGCTAGATAATTTTGCTCTAGTGCTTCACTTATATCTTTTAGAGCACAGTGGTGGTTTTATTTTATAGAAATTATTGATCTCTCATGCTTCACTTATATTATTTTGATAGT
This sequence comes from Triticum urartu, assembly GCF_003073215.2. Taxonomy (NCBI): domain Eukaryota; kingdom Viridiplantae; phylum Streptophyta; class Magnoliopsida; order Poales; family Poaceae; genus Triticum; species Triticum urartu. The sequence continues at coordinate 244,460,593 of NC_053023.1, read as the reverse complement.
CCTTTAGAACAGCATGGTAATTTTCTTTGATTATAAAATTAGTCCTAATATGATAGGCATCCAAGATAGGTATAATAAAAACTATCATAAAAAGTGCATTGAATACTATGAGAAGTTTGATACTTGATGATTGTTTTGAGATATGGAGATGGTGATATTAGAGTCATGCTAGTTGAGTAGTTGTGAATTTGAGAAATACTTGTGTTGAAGTTTGTGATTCCCGTAGCATGCACGTATGGTGAACCGTTATGTGATGAAGTCGGAGCATGATTTATTTATTGATTGTCTTCCTTATGAGTGGCGGTCGGGGACGAGCGATGGTCTTTTCCTACCAATCTACCCCCTAGGAGCATGCCCGTAGTACTTTGTTTCGATGACTAATCAATTTTTGCAATAAGTATGTGATTTCTTTATTACTAATGTTGAGTCCATGGATTATACGCACTCTCACCCTTCCACCATTGCTAGCCTCTCTAGTACCACGCAACTTTCGCCGGTACCATAAACCCACCATATACCTTCCTCAAAACAGCCACCATACCTACCTATTATGGCATTTCCATAGCCATTCCAAGATATATTGCCATGCAACTTTCCACCGTTCCGTTATTATGACACGCTTCATCATTGTCATATTTCTTTGCATGATCATGTAGTTGACATCGTATTTGTGGCAAAGCCACCGTTCATAATTCTTTCATACATGTCACTCATGATTCATCGCATATCCCGGTACACCGCCGGAGGAATTCACATAGAGTCATATTTTGTTCTAGGTATTGAGTTGTAATCTTTGAGTTGTAAGTAAATAAAAGTGTGATGATTGTCGGTGTGAAAACCGGCGGATCTCGGGTAGGGGGTCCCAAACTGTGTGTCTAAGATCGATGGTAACAGGAGACAAGGGACACGATGTTTACCCAGGTTCGGGCCCTCTCTATGGAGGTAATACCCTACGTCCTGCTTGATTGATATTGATGAATAGGAGTATTACAAGACTTGATCTACCTCGAGATCGTATGCCTAAACCCTAGAGGTCTAGCTTGTATGGCTATCATAATGAATCTCCCCTATCCGAACTAAGTCCTCCGGTTTATATAGACACCGGAAGGATCTAGGCTTACACAAGGTCGGTTACAAAGAAGGGAATCTACATATCTGGTCGCCAAGCTTGCTTTCCACGCCAAGGAGAGTCCCATCCAGACACGGGTACAGTCTTCGGTCTTCGCATCTTCACAGCCCGTCAGTCCGGCCCATGGCTAACAGGCCGGACGGCTGAGGACCCCTTAGTCCAGGACTCCCTCAGTAGCCCCTGAACCTGGCTTCAATGACGAGATATCCAGCGCGTAGTTCTGTCTTCGGCATTGCAAGGCGGGTTCCTCCTTCTGAACTCCAAAGCAGTCTTCGAATGAAACAAACATGTCCGGATCTTCAACACACAGTTGTAGAGAGTATAGTATTCCACAAATCCAATCTGCTGACAACTTAAGTAATGTGACATCACGCTTCTCGGTCATTATTTCGAACTGTTTCCCGTCCCGCCGTTCCATGTTTCGGGGCATGGTTTTCATTGACACGTCTTGTCGAAGCAGAGACCGTGTCCCCTAAGTGCGGGATTTTCATTAATACGAGTGTGGGTAACCCAACCATCCCGCGGGAAAGATTCCTTAGGAAAGGCGGGTTCTTAGGCTTAGGAGGAGGCATTCAATACCCGCGGCCTTTATGAAGGAACCAAGGGCCGTCCTTTTATGCCAAACCTCTCCTCAGCCTTCCCAACCTCGAGCTCTAGCACCCAAGGTTCGACTTCATTGTTTCAAGCCTCCCCATCATGTCCGGACCTAGCTCTCAAGGCCGATGGATGGCTTCCTCCGTTATAGAGGGGGATATCGCAAAGCTTCGGGCAGCCAGATATTTGACTGCGGAGGTCCACCACAGGCTTCTTGCTCAAGGACAGGTTATTCTGACCCCTAGATCTGGCGAGAGGGTCGTATTCATCTCCCACTTCCTCCAGGGGCTAGGGTTCGCTCTTCACCCCTTCGTCCGGGGCTAATGTTTTATTACGGACTAGATTTTCATGACCTAGCCCCGGACTCTATCCTCCACGTCTCTGCGTTTATCATTACATGCGAGGCCTTCCTCCGAATCCCCCACACTTCGGCTTATGGCTCAAGAACTTTAGTGTGAAGCCGAAGGTAGTCGACGGGGAACAGGTGGAGTGTGGCGGTGCTATGATCAGCCAACTCACCAGCACTCCTTGGACAAAAGGTTCTTTTACCGAAACTTCCAATCACTAGCAGCGGGAGTGGTTTTATGTTATGGAGCCCCGCAGCACCAAGTGGGTAGCTGCACCCACATCCCGTCCTGGCCCACCGTTACAGCTTGCATCATGGGTCAACAAGGGGCTGGACTGGGGATCAGTTGACGAAGTGCAGACTTTACAAAGCCACATCTGAACCCTCCTCGAGAGAGACATCGATCTTGTTAACGTGATCCAAGTGATGTTAGTTCGCCGAATCCTACCATGCCAGCGGAGGTCTCGCCGCATGTGGGAGCTTAATCCAGAAGGACCACAAACCCTCCAACACTTCTTCGGCACCACACACGAAGGGATGTGGAAGTTATTTTCCGAGAAGCGAAAACATTGGCCGGACACTACCGAGGACGCTGGCCTTTACTACAACCGTCCAGATACCCCGATAAGCACTTGGCTCCCAAACACTTTTTAATTATGCATACCGTAATATGGTACTGAGCAAGCTATCTTCTTCCAAGGTAGGATAAAGAAGGCGAAACTAATTATGTCTTCGACCCCTCTGTCCGAGGGCCCAGCGGATCCTATTCTAACAAGGATGCTGGCCCTGGCACCATACCAGATGCCTGTGAAGGAGGGCGAGGCGGAGAGTGAGAGGACCAAAGATGACCCATATTCCAAGGGTACATCGGACTTTGTGTCCGGAGGAATCAAAATCCCCTCATCCAAAGACAAAAGTGAAGGGGGGCCACTATCTCCTTCCCTCCTAGGAAGAAAAGGGCCGCCTCCGAAGATTGGGAGAAGCAGGTGTCGGCGTTCTAGGAACAGGGGTCCCCAGACTTGCCTGCCCGCGGCCCACGGCGAGGCTTTGCTAGCAGGCCTGTATGGCCCATCTTCATCAACAAGGCATTCAAGACCCTCGTGAGGGCCAAGCCTCGCTAGGCGGACGATGCAATACCTCCTCAGGAGCGGCCTCGCCAGTCAGGCTCGCGAGGGGCAGAGAGTTCAAGGCTAGGAAAACCTCGCGAGGTTCTAGTGACATGAGCCATGATGATCAAGACCAGGCGGGCGCCAGCGCGCGCAGCGTCCTTGTTTCCTCTTTGGTGCTAAGGGGTCAAGCGCAGGCGCGGAGTACTGATGCATCAAGCAAAGGTTTCCATATCGGTGCAACGAGACCAAGACCAGCAGGACGGCAAGACGGAGATCACCGTGGGGCCCTAGGAGGTGTCACCACTAGAGCCTTTTGCAGGCGAAGACCACTTTTGTCAAGATAAGATGTACTAGCTGTCCCCTTTCAAATTGGCCGTTGTTGGCTCCCTTCCTGCTCAATATTTTGGAAGAGGACCAGGGCCTCTATAAATAGGACTAGCCAACACCATAGCTAGAGGGGGGAGTTAATCAGATCCTCACACACACAAGTTCACCAAGCACAAGAACACCTCAACCTCAGGAAGCTGTTCTTCCCCTTGTACTGTTCATCATCAGCCCCAGAGGCAATCCACCACCACCACACTGGAGTAGGGTATTACACCACAACAGTGGCCCGAACCAGTATAAATCTGTGTCCTTTGTGTTGCGAGTTCGTCGAGTTAGCTCGTAAGATCTTAGCTGAGCTAGGATTTGGATCAGTAGGGGGGACATCTTCGCGTGCACCCTAGTGTTTGAACCTTAAGGGTTTTGCCGGAACCAGTGATCCGACATTTGGCGCGCCAGGTAGGGGTATGCCGAAGCTTCCCTCCCATCGCTCCGCATCGCCTCGCTTCATCGTCTCCATGGCGGACGCACGCCGCGCCCGCGTCGAGCGCCGGGCTGCCCTCGCCACCCGCGTTGCTCAGACGGCCCCTGTCGGCGGGCCACCCCGTCGCTCTCCGTCACCTGCCGCCAACGCCGCCACCGGCCCAGCGGGGAACAAGTAGCAAGCATCCTCGCTGCACCCCTCGGTCTGACAGGACGGCCGCACAACCACTCCATCGCTGACTCTCGCTTGTTCGTTGTCTCACGCTCGTTGCGTCACCGTGGACGCACGGGCCGCGCTCCTCATGGCGCACGAGCTCCTGTGCTACCGCCTTGTCGACGACCTCTACGAGGACTGGCTTGACCGCATCGCCGAGCTTGTCCGTGCCGCAGGGGGCTCCACTGCGCCGTCCCACTCCCTGCCTCGCCCTCCGCTAGCCACGGGCGACGCAGCTCACGAAGCACCTCTGCCACCTCTGCACCAAGATGGCGCCCTAGCCCCAAGGCGCGTGGCTCCACGGCACGACCCACTGCGTCCGGTGCCCGCGCGTGAAGAAAGAAGTTGTCAAGAAGTCCCTCGATCGCAAGCGAACGCTCCGCCACTCCTCGCACCACCACGTCAGGATCGTTTCTGCGGCAAGGCCCTGGGCCGCTTGCGGTAGTAGCGCGCGGGCGCCAAGAACAAGTTCCACCTCCAAGGCGGGCCCCGGTGACCACGGCCGGCTGCCGCGCCTTCACCCCCGAGCTGCGTCGCGTCGCCTGGCTGAGCAAGTTCAAGCCAGATATGCCTCCTCGCTACGACGGCACCCCCGACCTCGTGGAGTTCCTGCAGCTCTACGAGCTGAGCATCGAGGCGGCCAGCGGCGACGAGAAAGTTATGCAGAACTAGTTTCCCATGGCTCTCAAGGATGGTGCATGCTCCTGGCTCCTGAACCTGCCTCCAGGCTCAATTTCCTCCTGGGACGAGATGCGCAACCGCTTCATCGCCAACTTCCAGGGCACTCGCGACCGCTCCCGGTCGTGGGTGACCTGCGCCGCATCAAGAAACAACCAGGAGAGACCCTGCAGAAGTACATCCAGCGCTTCAACAACGCGTGAATCAAGATCCCCAAGGTGACCGACGAGGCCATCATCTCAGCGTTCTCCGACGGTGTCCGCGACATCAAGATGAAGGAAGAGCTCGCCATCCATGAGGAGCTATGCACGACCTTGGAGCTATTCAACATCGCGACCAAGTGTGCAAGAGCTGAGGAGGGGCGCCTCTCCCTCCTCGAGCTCCTTGCCGCAGACCCAAAGGAGAAGAAAGCCAAGGCCAAGGACGTGAAACGCAAGGGAGCAGCCATGCTTGCGGCAGAACCAGACACCAAGCACGGCAGAGACCAGCCCGAGTCATCCAAGAGCAGCCGACCATTTTGCGCCTTCCATAACCTGCATACCAACAACACCAGTGTCTGTCAAGAGCTCAGAGCCATTCGAGAAGGACGCTTCGGTCGACGCCCCGAGCGCAGTGACCGGGGCTACGACCGAGGAGGAGGACGTGGTGGCGGACGCTGGGACGACCGTGGCCTGCGCCAGGAGTGGCACGACTGGCCTCGTGAGGACCGCTGGCAGGATCAGCCTCGCGAGGGCGCCTGGAGGGACCAGCCTCATGAGGATCGTCCTTAAGGCAATGTTGGCCTTCCTCCACTACCGCCACCACCTAGAAGGAATGAAGACCACCATCAAGATGAGGGGGCTGGGGGCTTCCAGGAGCCGCGTGCTATCGCCTGCATCTTGGGCGGAGCTCAAGCCCCAGCCTCGCAGCGTATCTTCAAACAGTTTGCTCATGAAGTGAATGCAGTTCTCCCCAAGCTCGAGGCCACGCGCCCGCTTAGGTGGTCCAGGTGCCCCATCATGTTCAGTTTGGCAGATCAGCTCAAGTGCGCAGCTACTGCAGGCGTCCTCCCAATGCTTTATTCACCAGTCATCAGCAACATGCAAGTTACCAAGACCGTCATCGATGGTGGCGCAGGGATCAATGTCCTGTCCGACAACATGTTCAACAACCTCCAAGTACCATATGACCAGCTCCAGCCTACCAAGCCTTTTTCAGGAGTGACCGATGACTCTACTACCCCGACCGGGCAGGTCCGCCTCCCCGTTACCTTCGGAGAACGCAACAACTACCGCACTGAACTCATGGACTTCGACGTCGCCTACATCCACCTGCCATACAACGCCATCCTCGGGTATCCAACCCTAGCAAAGTTCATGGAGGTGACCCATCACGGCTACAATGTCCTCAAGATGCCGGGAAGCGGAAGAATCATCACAGTCCCGTGCGAGGAAAAAGAAGCGGTGTGCCCCCTCGAGCGTGCCTTCCAAGCTGCAGCAATCGACGACCCCGACAGCCAGGGCGAGCGACCTCCCGAGGCCACCCCCAAGAAGAGGAAGTAGTTGCGCCGCTCAGGGCCTCAGGCAAGAGGCGCCTCGTCAGGATAGGCGCCCGCGCCTGGGGCGCCTCGCTCCATCAGATAGGAAGGCACGCCCAGCGCCCCTCTCGGGCAGGGCTTGGGGGCTCTCTTCTGGGGGACCTCAGACTTTGCCAGCATCACGAGGGAGGCGCTTGGGCACCACTTGGAGGCGTGCTTCGCGGCACGTTTCCCTCAGGAGAACACATGGCAAGGAGTGCCCACCATTCAAGAGTTCATTACCAAGACCACTCAGGAACTACAAGACGCAATGGCCATGCGTGGTGGCCGCCGCTCACTAGGCGCAGCTCCCCATCCAGGCGAGGATGCTGGGCTGCGCGTCTGCTTCGACGTCCAAGGGCTCAACCGGGCCTCCTCTTAGGAGATTTTCTAGCCTTCGCGCGTGGGACGCTGCAAGGGCCCACCTCACAGCTACGTTCGCATGCCTTTTGGCCTGCCGAGCGTGGCGACCGCCTATCAACGCAACCCGCGGAGCATCCTGGCGGCTTAGGAGGCCAGGCACCACGCTGTGCTGACGGAGATGAAGACGGTCCTCAAGGAACCCCCTGGACCCCTAGAGCCTCCCAAGGCTCAGGGCCCCGGTGGCTCATGAGGAGTAGCCCCTTCGCCGCATACCTTCAGCTACCCCAACTCTCCTTCACCAACAGAACCAGGTGAGATTTTCCAAGTTCATTCAGCTGGGAGCGCCCCTAGGGCTGCATCATTCCCAGGCCGCGTGGGTCCGTCCCTATGGCATGTATCCCTTTTTATGTCTTTAGCTTACCTTGTTGGGGGCGCCCCTCGGGCTGCATCATCCCCAAGCCGCTCGGGCCGGACCCAGTGGCATGCATCTTCCCTGCATTTACTTAAGCCAGTATGCTTTCCGTGCTTAATCTATCTATGACTATCACCTGCTTGATCGCCACCCACCATGGGAGCCGCGCGCCGACCGTCTTTCTTCAGGACCCTTCGTGTTGTCTAACCATCTCGTAGGACCAAGACAGCAAACAAGAACCAAGACCAGGCGCAACCCGCCTTGAGGTAGGGCCTCGTGAGTCCCGCGCTGGCTCACGAGTGACCAGACACACCTCGTCTAGCCCGGCCGTGCAAGCCATGTATCAAGGAGGGGCTGTACACGCCCCATGGTCTCTCCGTAGTAGGGAGTCCCCTCTCACACGCCAGAAGCAAACCAACAATCACCATGGTGACCGGTGCCCTTCCTCGCGCTAACTTGCAGGGACCTCCTGAGGGCCACAGCAGGCGGTACTGCGGACTCTCCCTCTTCTCTCATGCGATTCGCTTGCGCGTTAAAAGGGGGGCTCCTGAGCATCACGCCTCAGGAGCTCTTACTGGCTCTCCAGCCCTCACCCCCTAGCCTTGACCACCGCACGCAACCTGGCATACCAGCGGCGGCTGAGCTTGCTCGAGGGCCGGTACCTGAGGACGCAGAGCACCAAGAAGAACATGGAGGGGAGGGGGAGACCCGCACGGGCCTGACCTAGCTACACTACGGTAACCGACGTGCGAGTTTGGCACGACTCGAGGAGCCGACCCCGAACAGCCAAGATAAGTTCTCGCTCTGGATCCACCAGTTGCTACGGCATGAGACCCTCGCTCACTCCCTTTGCTGCCCTGCTGTGGCAACATTTTCTTCCTTTCCCATCCTAAGACAGCTGCTTGCGCGCTAAAGGGGGCCTATTGAGCATCGCGCCTCAGGAGCTCTTACTGGACCTCGGGCCGCTCACCTCCTGGCCTTAACCACGGCAGGCGACCTGGCATACCAGCGACGGCTGCAGCCTGCCTGGGGACCGGGACCTGTCAGCGTAGAGCACCAAGCTGCCGCAGGATTGGAAAGGGGAGGCCGAGCCTCGGCAGGATATGCGCACGCAAATCTTCATAATGAGGGCTATATTGACAAAAGGCATTACAGACACTTTACACGACCCCATGGGGTTCATTTCTTGATTCTTCACAGGGAACAAAAGGGAAGGAATTCCTAGGAGTTCTATCTACACGCACCAGACATCGCCGATGCCATCATCAACAGTGGGCCACGTGAGGCCGATGCCAACCCCATCCAGATCAGCGGCGACGGCGGCTGGACGGCGCAGCCCTGCTCTGGGCTCGACGGGAGCTCAGGGGCACGTAGCTGTCATTGCTCGTCTCCGGAGACTCCGCGAGCTCAGGAGAGTCGCTAGACCACCAAGAGTCGCCACTGTCACTGGAGGAGCTGCAGGCGAGACCTGTGGCGGGCCCAGTGCCCGCTGCAGCGTCGTCCTGGCGACCTCCTTGAGGGCAGCACTCCAGGTGGCGGCCTTCCTTGTCGAAGACCTTGAAGAACAGCACAGAGGAATCACTAGAGATTCTGATAAGTCATCGAGTGGTTGACCAACTCTCGCCGCATCATGATAGTCAGTTTTCAGCTTTCTCTACTGAGGTGTTGAGCCAGGTGAACCGGAAGCACAATCGCAGTAGTTCTCCCTTTACTACCCTAGCCGATAGAGCGGAATGTAGGATAGCAAGCATAGGAGCCGGGCAACCCAACTATTGACCCAAGACATGATTCAGAGCTGATGCATATAAGGCCAAACTCGCGACACTGAAGTACGCTATAAAAGTTGTTCGGACTTTGTTGGCAACTCATTTGTTCCCGTACTGAGCCCCTAGCAAGTTAAGCCCGGGGTATATCTGTGAAACAATCATAGGGGGCGTATTCATTTGCGGAAAGATGTGGATGATTAATTCAGGTAATGTGAACAAGGACCTGAGCGATATGCCAAAGATTACTTGATATATATAAAGGCCACACCCTCGGATATTTGATATGCCCTGGGTCGAAGGCAGAGGAAGAAGGCATGTTACAGGCTCGAAAAAGAGTGCGGTCTACAAAAAGTTATTTTGGACCTCCTGTCGCACGTTTGCGCCGCCTGTCCTCGGTGAGGGGAATCCTTGAAGGAAGTAGCCTCGTAGGTGAGTGTACGGATCCGAACTCCGATGTAGTAGGTCTTAGATGTTTCTCCTTTGCGCCACCTATTTTTAAGAGATAATGAAGAAAGAAAAAGGAAAGTAGATAAAAATGTTACCGGAGTGCTTGCAGACTTGTCCGTATTATGCTTCCGCCAATGCCCATGGTATCTTAAGTGCATAGTTATGTATACACGGTATAGTTTTAACGGGTATATGAGATGGGAAACGGAAGCCGAACTACTATTCCTGCTCCGAATTTGGTCGATCTTCGGGGGGAAATTGCTCCTGACCCCCGACATTTGGCTGGTGAACCACTCCGTCGTCCCTATTGCCTGGCGGCCCCCTTCCCTTGTGTTCGGCGTTGAGCTTGCCGGCCTGCTTGAGGACCCAAACAACTTCTGTTGGTATGATTAGCTGGTTTATTGGGATGGCCATGAATCTGGCAGGGTTGGTCCAGTATCCTGTCTAGGTTGCATGGTCCGTCTCCGTTCGCCTTGAATGGCCTTTTCCGTTGACCGGGCTTGGGATTGCTGAATCTGGCATTGACCGCTCTGTCGCGTGATCTTTCATTATCATTGCGACTGTTGTGTTTGCTTTGTCGTGGCTTGCCATTGCAGTCTCGGATTTCGGAAGTGCCCGAGTCACTGGCGCTATTGCTACTGCGAGCGAGCCAGCTGTCTTCTCCCATGCAAAAGCGGGTCATTAGAGCGGTAAGGGCTGTCATGGATCTAGGTCCTTCTTGACCGAGGTAGCGTGCAAGCCATTCATCTTGGATGCTGTGTTTAAAGGCCGCAAGGGCTTCCGCGTCCGGAAAGTCGACGATTAGGTTCTTTTTAACTAAGAACCTAGTCCAAAGCTTCCTGACTGACTCTCTGGGCTGCTGGACAATGTGACTTAAGTCATCGGCGTCCGGTGGCCGAACATATGTTCCTTGGAAGTTGTCGCGAAAGGCGTACTCCAAATCTTCCCAGCTGCCAATAGAATTTTCCGGCAGACTATTTAACCAGTACCGAGATGGTCCTTTGAGTTTTAGTGGTAGGTATTTGATGGCATGAAGGTCGTCTCTGCGGGCCATGTGGCTATGGAGGTGGAAGTCCTCGATCCATACTGTAGGATCGAGAAGAGGTGTCTAGAGGGGGGTGAATAGACTCTTAGCAAGAAAAGTTGCAGCTTTTAATTTCTTTAAGTAGAAGTGGAGTTTTGGCACAAGTTTGAGCATTCACAATACATATCAAGCAAGCATGACAAGAGTATATGAGCAGCGGAAAGTGAATCATGCAAGTTGCAAGAATGTTAAGGGATGGGATTGGAGTGTGCAAACGCAATTGAAGACACGGAGATTTTTGGCGTGGTTCCGATAGGTGGTGCTATCGTACATCCACGTTGATGGAGACTTCAACCCACGAAGGGTAACGGTTGCGCGAGTCCACGGAGGGCTCCACCCATGAAGGGTCCACGAAGAAGCAATCTTGTCTATCCCTCATGGCCATCGCCCACGAAGGACTTGCCTCACTAGGGTAGATCTTCACGAAGTAGGCGATCTCCTCGCCCATACAAACTCCTTGGTTCAACTCCACAATCTTGACGGAGGCTCTGTCGGCGTCCTGGGAACGGGGGTCCCCAGACTTGCCTGCCTGCGGCCTACGGCGTGGCTCAAAGGGGGCCCAGCACGGCCCATCTTCATCAACACAGATTCAAGACCCTCGCGAGGGGCCAAGCCTCGCGGGGCGGACGACACGGAGCTTCCTCAGGCACGGCCTCATCAGGCTGGCTCACGAGGAGGCGGAGATATCAAGGCGGGGTACCTCACGAGGTGCCCGTGACGCAAGCCATGATGACCAAGGGCGCCAGGCGGGCGCCAGCCCGCGTAGTGTCCTCCTTTCCTCTTTGGTGCAAAGGGAGCAAGCGCAGGCGAGAGCATCAAGCAAAGGCACCCGTTTCGATGCAAGGAGACCAAGACCAGTCCAACGGCATGGAAGAAGTCATTGTGGAGCCCAAGCCAGCGTCACCACCAGAGCCTTTGGCAGGCGAGGACCAACTTTAGTCAGGATAAGTGTACCAGATGTTCCCCTCCAAAATGGCCAATTGTTGGCGCCCTTCCTGCTCAATATTTGGGAAGAGGCCCAGGGCCTTTGCCTATAAATAGGACTAGCCACCCACAGAAGAGGGGGATCGAGATCGGATCGCAATAGAGAAGAGAGAGAGAGAGAGAGAAGGGTGACTGAATTCCTCCCAGCAGTTCGTCCCCCCAGCCAAGAACAGACCCTCGCGGGGCTGTTCTTCCTTGTATTGCTCTTCATCATCAGCCCAAGATGCAATCCACCACACCACACACTGGAGTAGGGGATTACACCACAACGGTGGCCCGAACCAGTATAAACCCTGTGTCTCTTGTGCTTTTCTTTCCATAGCTTAGATCTTAGTGAGGCGGAGGGGTGCAGGTAGGTAGAAGGCGAAATCTCCGCGCGCACCCCAGTGTTCGAACCTCAAGGGTCTGCTGGAACCCGAAATCCGACATTTGGTGCGCCAGGCAGGGGTGCGCCAGATCCACCTTCTACCGCTTCGTGTCCCGTTGCGTCGTCATCACCATGTCCGATGACCAGGCGGGCAACCCAGATCCATGGGCGGCGTGGCCCGCCCGCGCAGAGCCGCTCACCTCGGGCGACCCCGTGCCCCAGGCAGCTCGTGGTCTGCAAGGCGCTACGGGCCGTGGGCGACGCGGACAGGCTTCGACAGCCCTCACGCCGCGGCAGGCGCGGTCGGCAGCAAGGGCCTTCAATCACGCCGCGACCACGACACCGTACACCCGCCGGGAGCAGGCAAACTCGAGGGCCGCGCTCACGGTGGCCCGAGAGCTGCTGCAGTGTAGGCTGCTGGAGGGCGGCCGCGACGTGCTGCTGGAGCGGGTGGCAGAGCTCCTGGGCTTCGCCGCCTCAGGGGCTCACCCCTTCTGCACCCAGCTCCCATCTCAAGCCCAGGGCGGCCCGCGCGGGGGCTCCGCGCACGCCCGCGGGCTCCAAGGCTACTCCAACGCCAGCGAAGCCGTCGGCACCGGACCGGCGGCGGCGCTGCCCCCGCTCCCGGTCCGCGAATAAGAAGGACTCGACGCGACCCACGGCCCCAGTGGACAGCCGTGCTACCACCCCACGGTGGGCGCGTCAAGCAGAGCTGCGTGGCGCGCGGAGCACTACGGCATGGCCTTCGGGATAACGGCGCCAGAAGAATACGTGCCCCTCATGATGGACCAAGGACACCCTCATGAGGGCGAACAAGGCTCGCTCCTCAGCCCAAGCTGGGCGGACGAGGCGCCAGAAGCTGAGCGCTTCCAGGAGCCCCGGGACGGTCCCACTGGCCACGCTGGAGGCAACGACTATCGGGTACCACTAATTCCTCAGGAACAGGCATACGCTAATCATGGATCGCAGGAGGTGCAGGTCACCACAGCGAGCAGCTGCCCCGCTCCCACGGTCTCTACCCCTCGGGAGGAGGGCGCAGGGGGCTGCAGGAGAGGGGCCGAGATCCGACATCACCACCGCGGCGTTCGGAGCAAGGTGTTCTTAGGAGGTAGGCCCTCTGCTGGGGAGGTGCCTTAGGGCCTGCCCCTGGCGGAGGACCAGTGGTCGTCGGGGGAACCGCTGGCGACCGCTCTACCCCATCGGCGGCGTCCTGGTTTCCGGTCATCGTAGATGGCACTAGAGCGTGGCGCAAGGCGGGGCCCTCGTCTGGCGATATGAAGCAAGGCCGGTACCTGTGAAGAAGGCCCAGTGCCTGTGAAGCTCGCCGCCCCATGACACTCTCACGTAATAATGAGTGGGGCTGTACACGCCCCGGAGTCTCAGGGGTGCCGGCCTTAGGCCCTGGGGCTCCCTCCCACGCCCAGTGGCAGCACTTAGCTCTGCGCTGGTGAGAAGACGTCCAAGACTAGATTAGGTACCGGACGCGGCCTTTTGTCTGCTTTCGTTGCTTTTCCCTTTGGTTGTCGCTTTCCCCCGCTGGATTTAAGTTGGATTCGAATTTGAGATTTGCCTGTGTTCGGGGAAGGGGTGCTTAGTCTCGTTCGAGAAATTTCTGGCATTTTGGTTACCACTTCGCCTCAGCTGCCTCCCCTCGTGAGCCCCTCGCGAGCCGGGTCAGGCCTAGCTTACGCGCAGCCCAGACTGCCGCCGCCACGTCCTCTCAGGAGGGTTTTTTTACTGCAGATCCTATGGATTCGGTCAGGGAACACTCGGGACAGCACATGTAACGCCCTCGATGCGGCTATATCTCCCACATGTCGAAGCACGACTTAGAGGCATAACCGCATTGAAAGCAGTGTCGCAAGTGAGGTAATCTTCACACAACCCATGTAATACATAAGGGAAAGAGATACATAGTTGGCTTACAATCGCCACTTCACACAAATACATGAATAAAGCATTACAACATCTAAATACAATCAAGGTCTGACTACGGAACCAAAATAAAAGAAGACTACCCCAAATGCGACAAGGTCCCCGATCGACCCCAACTGGGCTCCACTACTGATCAACTAGAAACAAAACAACACGAAGGACAAGATCTTCATCGAGCTCCTCCTTGAGCTTGGTTGCATCGTCTACACGGACTCATCGGCGCCTGCAAGCTGGTTTTGGAAGTATCTGTGAGCCACGGGGACTCAGCAATCTCGCACCCTCGCGATCAAGACTATTTAAGCTTATGGGTAGGGTAAAAGGTATGAGGTGGAGCTGCAGCAAGCAACTAGCATATATGGTGGCTAACATACGCAAATGAGAGCGAGAAGAGAAGGCAAAGCATGATCGAGAAAACTATGATCAAGAAGTGATCCTAGAACAACCTACGTCAAGCATAACTCCAACACCGTGTTCACTTCCCGGACTCCGCCGGAAAGAGACCATCACAGTTACACACGTGGTTGATGTATTTTAATTAAGGTCAACTTCATGTTTTCTACAACCGGACGTTAACAAATTCCCATCTGCCCATAACCGCGGGCACGGCTTTCGAAAGTTCAAATCCCTGCAGGGGTGTCCCAACTTAGCCCATCACAAGCTCTCACGGTCAACGAAGGATATTCCTTCTAGCGGGAAGACCCGATCAGACTCGGAATCCCGGTTACAAGACATTTCGACAATGGTAAAAGAAGACCAGCAAAGCCGCCTGATGCGCCGACATCCTGATGGGTGCTGCACATATCTCGTTCTCAGGGCAACACCAGATGAGACATCCTACGAGTAAAACCAGCCCTCAAGTTTCCCCGAGGTGGCCCCGCAGTCTACTCAGTTGGGACCAACACTTAGACAAGCACTGGCTCGGGGGGGGGGGGGGTTAAAATAAAGATGACCCTTGGGCTGGCCTAACCCAAGGGAAAAAGAGGCTAGGTGGCGAATGGTAAAACCAAGGTTGGCCTTGCTGGAGGAATTTTATTCAAAGCGAACTGTCAAGGGGTTCCCATTATACCCAACCGCGTAAGGAACGCAAAATCCGGGAACATAACACCGATATGACGGAAACTAGGGCGGCAAGAGTGGAACAAAACACCAGGCATAAGGCCGAGCCTTCCACCCTTTACCAAGTATATAGATGCATAAATTAAATAAGATATATTGTGATATCCCAACAAGTAAACATGTTCCAACAAGGAACAACACCTCCATGTTCCAACAAGCAACAAACTTCAATCTTCACCTGCAACTAACAACGCTATAAGAGGGGCTCAGCAAAGTGGTAACATAGCCAATCAACGGTTTGCTAGGACAAGGTGGTTTAGAGGCTTGGTTCAACTATATGGGAGGCATGATAAGCAAGTGGTAGGTATCGCAGCATAGGCATAGCAAAAGAGCGAGCAACTAGCAAGCAAAGATAGAAGTGATTTCGAGGGTATGGTCATCTTGCCTCAAATCCCGCAAGGAAGAAGAACGAGTCCATGAGGAAGACAAACGGACGAAGTCGAACGGATCTCACGAACGCGACGTTACCGGAACCAACCCGAAGAAGCAAACACCGGAAAGAAGCACACAACATAGTAAACAACCAACACATGAACATGGTATGATATGCGGGATGCGGTATGCGATGCATATGCATGATTTGCAAGGGAATGAATGAACCTGGCCTCAACTCGGAAATCCAAGTATGCCACTGGAAAGGTGAGATGAAATCTCTTGAAAACGATATAAAGAACGCTGGAATCGGAGTTACGGTTTGGAAATGGCGAGCAAAACAAATATGGCACCGATCTGCGATAAACAACAAGTAGCCATCTAAATGCAACAAGATGAACATGCTACAGCACTCAAACATGACAATAAAATACATGGCAGGGATCCACTCATGATGCTTAACAAGAACACTGAGCTACGACCAATTCATCCATTAACAGGTTCAAACAAGCATGTCAAAAGCGCAAATAGTAAACAGATCTCAGACTTAGTGAAATTAACACTTGTCTGGAATTTCAGATCAGGTAGCATACTTTGGAGCATGAAAACTATATGCTACAGGACCTGAACATGGCAAGGCAAAGCATGGCATGGAGCTACTCAATGAGCTTAACAAAATTCCCTTAGTGACCTTGAGCCAAAAGGGATTAGAAAATACAATTGCAAGCATGGGAACATGGCAAAAACATAAACAGATTACAGACTTAGAGAAAAACTGGAGCATGCAAAAACAGATATCAAGTAGGCATGTTTACGAGCTCGATGCACTCACCACAGAGCAAGGCATGACAATATAAGAATACACCCATCAATAATACACATTATACAAGCTAGAAATGGCAAGAACAATAACATAGCATGCACGGATCAACTACAACATCCTCGGCAAAATCGCTAACAAGTACACAATCTACCCAGATTCATGAAATAGCAAAAGTAGAGCTCGATTGACTCAAGCTAGGGTGCTCCATAATTGCAAACAAAGGCATGGATGGATAGAGAACTACAAGATTAACAAATCATCCTTATTGATCATCCTCAAAAGAGGCACGGATCATAGGAAACAACATGAACATATGGCATATTGAGATAAACAGATCAAGGACTTAGTGGAAATGCTAAGTCCCTGAAATCAGCATTAACGAATGCACCACTTTGCAAGCTTGTGCTAGTCACCACACACATCAAAAAAATACATGGATGGCACCCCTGGAAATATGGCATGGCATATAACAAAACACAATAATCATGGCAAAAATGACAAATAGCTAATTGGAGCAGCAGATCTGGCAACTATCTCAAATAGCACTCTTCCAACAGCATTTCGGGCGTCAAGATGAGCTCAAATGAAAATGATGCCATGAGATGAAATGATGTGCTCTTTGAGGCGAACATTTTGATATGCTATACGCCCAAAACGGATCTACGGATGATGAGTTACGACATGATGAACAAGGGCATATGAAACATGGAAATCAATGGCACGGGACCCGAGGTTCGCCGGCGCGGTTCTCGCCGGAGATGGCGGGGAGAGGGGTGGATCTCGCCGGAGATGGCGGATCCGGGCCGGATCTCGCCGGATCCGGCCGGATCCCGGCGTGGGGCAGCGTAGGAAGGTCGGCGACGACCGTGGCGCGCTGGAGAGGCGACGAGCGAGTGGGGTGGTGCCGGCGGGGTCAAGCGACGAGGTCACCGGCGTCGGGGTGCGGTGGCGGTGGCTTGCCGGCGCGGCCACCCGGCGAAAGCGAGCGGGGCACAGCGGCTCGGGAGGAGCCAGGCGCTGGGCGGGCGCGCGAGTGCGCCGGCGGCGGCTCCGGGCCCGGGCGGGCCTGCCTCGGGCCCCGCGGGCCGCGGCGGCGCGGGAGGAGAGAGAGTGGAGCGACGCGCTGAGGTGGCGGGCGCTGGTTGGTTCGGGCGGCGGAGGAGGCGACGTGGCGGCTCCGGATTGGTCCGGGTGAGGTGGTGGCGGTAGCGGACATTGTCCGGCATGGTGGGGGTTTTCGTCTGGCGGCGCGAGGGGAAGAAGCTAGGGTTTCATCTGCGCGGAAATTTCGGAGGGAGGCACATATTTATAGGTAGAGGGAGCTAGGAGAGTCCAAATGAGGTGCGGTTTTCGGCCATGCGATCGTGATCGAACGACCGAGATGATGGAGGAGGTTTAGGTGGGTTTTGGGCCAAAATGGAGGGGTGTTGGGCTGCAACAGACACGAGGCCTTTTCGGTCCCTCGGTTAACCGTTGGAGCATCAAACGAAGTCCAAATGGAACGAAACTTGACAGGCGCTCTACCGGTAGTAAAACAAGGCCGCTTGGCAAATCTCGGTCCAATCCGGAAATGTTTAATCCCCACACACGAAAGAAAGGTAGAAAGGACCACCGTAGGAGAACGGAGCGTCGGAATGTAAAACGAACAACGGGGAAAATGCTCGGATGCATGAGATGAACACGTATGCAAATGAAATGCACATGATGACATGATATGGAATGCATGACACGCAAGCAATGACAACGCAACAACAGCGAATAACTGGAGGACACCTGGCACATCGGTCTCGGGGCATTACAACACTCCACCACTACAAGAGGATCTCATTCCAAGATCTAGAATGGCACCGGAGGGAAAACAGAAAATAAAGAGAAGAGGTAAACTAAGTTGCTTCTTACGACAAACGAGTGAAACAAAAGAACCTTGCGAGGTTAAGCAATTTGAAAGAATAATACAACGGAGGAGAACAAAGTGGAAAGCACTCCGGTAGAGAAGAGTCACTAGGAAGAACAAATTCGGACAGGACTCCGGTAGAAAAGAGATGCAGGGCTTGATAAGGCGAAAAGAACTTGAGCAAAAGGGCACAACACTGCGGTTAAATGGACAATCATGAAAAGAACATAATCTTTGATGAAACGAGATGATGGTTGAAGAAAGCAACATCACAATGCCCCCGGAACAAAAGAATAGAAGACAGATAATTGAAATAGGAGAAATGAGGAGAAAATGCCAACTTCTGCCAAAAGAGCTTGAGAAGGCATCCTTAGGAGAAGGGTCGAACGGAGTTGTTGGAAAACCAGCAACGAAAAGAACAAGGTTGTAGTGAGCTTATGGAGAACATCTCAAAACTATGAGGTGAAATTCTTCCCCTAACGGAAACGATATATTAGATTGATAAAAACAAGGAGATGAGAAGCTTATTTCACCGGGAGGATAGATGAATAACTTGGGTCATTTCTAAACACCATAGATAGCAACAATCCTTAGGGAAGGCTTTAGGTGAAATATAACCCAAGATAGCTCCAATGACGAGATTGATGGATTTAAAATATCCCAATCTTGACAACATGCGAATCATGAAAACATGAACTCAAATTATCAAGAATGACATAATACCACCTCCAAAGATACGGTAGAAAGAAATTGCACTCCGGATAGCAAGATGAAGAATGCTTGAGCTCCTTAGAAAAGAATCTCGATGAAAACTTCGAGAAGGAATTAAATCCTTTATGAACCATCATGTAGAACCTCCATAAAGAACTCCGGTAAACAAAAGGATAACGAAAGAAAGAGAAGTTGAAAACACAAGGTGAATCCTTGTAATGATTTAGATGGATCTCCGTGATAATTAGAGCTTGGAACTCCGGGAAAGAAGGATGAGCACTTGAAACCAAGAATTTACTCATCGTGAATAAACTCTAGAAGAAAAGATTAACATATGGATGAAACAAGAATAAGAATTACATTATGCTTATCCTTCACCAATTAAATTGATGACAACCAACGGATTTGGCATATTACTTATTATCGTGGAAAGGATTAAAGAGAGGTATAACTTGAGCTTGAGAAGGTCTTCAACGATCCACCGGTAGAATTTGGAAAACACGAATGCATTGATATGATAACCAAGGAAGAGAACTCTTGAACGAACCACCGTAAGAATTGAAAAAGAATGATTAAAACCATGAAGAAACACCGGGAAGAATTAGCAATTAAGCAAAGATGCTTGAGAGGATTTAGATACATGAGAACAAAGAGATCACGAGCCGATTAAAGATCACTTGAACGAAGCACCTGTAAAATTTGGAGAATGATTGCTGAAAGCTGAGAATGAATAAATCTTAGATGATGGGCTCCGGATGAACAAACTGAAAAGGCTCCTGAATTGCTCCGGATGGATAAAAAGAATTCTCACAATCAAAGAATTATGAGAGGATGGCCTCGAATTAGAACCACGAATCTCTAAGAGAACGGATAGATATGGAGGTAAAACTCTTCTTCGGTCTTCACATGACGACGAGAAACACCACCAAGAATTGTTTAGGCACTCCAGAAGAATCAAAAGCGAAGAGATTGAGCCAACGCTAAAAAGATTTTGACAGATCTTGGAGAAAACATTTGACTGATGATAAATCATTCTTACGTCAAACTTTAAAGAATTTGAGGCTAGCTCCGGGAAAATAAGAAGAGTCAGGTAAAATCCTGGGAAAAGACCTATGGGTTAGGGCCCACTGAAAAGAAAATACTGTTGAAATGATTTAAAAGAGAGGTTGCACCGGTTGAATTAAATGACTAGAATGAGATAACACTCTCGAAAGAGCTTGAAAGGATTACGAAAGCAGAGTGGAAACATGAATCTTCAAGATATCTTGAGCACTCCGGAACAATAGAATAGCGAGAGGTGAACGATTAAGAATTTCACCGGCATGAGAAAGCATTGAAATGAGGAAAAGGGTAAGATCAAGAAAGCTTGACTTGAATCCACCGGAGAAGAAAAGAATGAAGAATGACGAACTTGAAGCTCCATTAGAATCTTCATGAGAATCACCGGATAAGAACATTGAAAGAACAGAATGGAGAGACTTCCATCGATACCATGGATACTTGATTAAGGAATCTGAGTCCTTAAGAAGCAAGGGTGGGAGGGAGGGACAACAAAGACAACTTAGGATGGATGAACGAACACCGTTTAGAAAGCTGAGATTGAATCTTGCGGATGTTGCACATGAACGGATCCGCTTGATGAGAGACACACCGGTTGAAACGGATTGACATGACAGTCTCGATTATCATGAAGGTTTAGTATTCACATAGGAGTATGAGAACACCATTTGGGAAAGGGTATGGAATCAACACTTGACATTGAAGCAACTTGAATACCACAACTCAAAACAAAACAAAGGATTGGCTTGCGGAATAAGCCGAAACAAACATATGATAGAGATTTCGTCCGAAGTTTTCGTGGTGGGTCCTACACGGGCTCGATCGTACATCACCATCATGTACAAGGTAGTGCACATGACATACGAAGCGTCCCCGAGTTGGCATAGCCAAGGACTCTTTAAGACACAACGAGACCACTGTAAAACCAACCGTGAATAGGCGGACCACTAGACGTCGAACCCCAATTTCATATCATACATCTGTCGGAAAGATATCCTAAGAGCTACTTGAATTCCCACTTAGAAACTCCCGAAACTTTCCGGTTATGCAATCAGGTGTTGGGGATACAGGGGAAGCATAATATCTCACCCAAAACTAACAAATCCTACATCCAGGTGTATCCATCCTTCAACACATAACCAAGAAACCTTCGGAAATTGTCTACCTCAACCTTCGAAAAGCATCCGTTATACAAGTTATGGCAATACTCCCGAACTCCCGCCCCAGTACTGGGTGGCGTCGAGGTTATCTCACCAACGAACTGCATAAAAGAGATTTTCGATGTCGGCGAAACTAAACTCAGGTATTCCAGAACTGCAACGATAAAATTGTGACGACAACACCTCGGAGCTCAACTCCCCGGGACACTGCCACAACCCCTAAATGACAGGAGGCACCAAGAACAATGTTCTCGCCACAAATCGATCGGAATGATTCCAAGATACCCGCGTGATCCTAAAAAAATTTAGTGAAATTTGAGAAGAGAAGAGTCAAAACTCAACGTCAGGATGCCTTACCAGAGCGATGAAGGGACTGTGGAGTAAAAAGAATTCCTAAACTCTCTGATATATAATTCCTAAATGACTCAAAACATTTTTTTAGATTCAACTCGTCCGCTAATTCGATCAAGCAATGGGGCTCCTAAGGTCGGGGAAAGCTCTGATACCAACTTGTAAGGCTATATCTCCCACGTGTCGAAGCACGACTTAGAGGCATAACCGCATTGAAAGGAATTTCGCAAGTGAGGTAATCTTCACACAACCCATGTAATACATAAGGGAAAGAGATACATAGTTGGCTTACAATCGCCACTTCACACAAATACATGAATAAAGCATTACAACATCCAAATACAATCAAGGTCTGAATACGGAACCATAATAAAAGAAGACTACCCCAAATGCGACAAGGTCCTCGATTGACCCCAACTGGGCTCCACTACTGATCAACTAGAAATGAAACAACACGAAGGACAAGATCTTCATCGAGCTCCTCCTTGAGCTTGGTTGCGTCGTCTGCACGGACTCATCGGCGCCTGCAAGCTGGTTTTGGAAGTATCTGTGAGCCACGGGGACTCAGCAATCTCGCACCCTCGCGATCAAGACTATTTAAGCTTGTGGGTAGGATAAAAGGTATGAGGTGGAGCTGCAACAAGCGACTAGCATATATGGTGGCTAACATACATAAATGAGAGCGAGAAGAGAAGGCAAAGCACGATCGAGAAAACTATGATCAAGAAGTGATCCTAGAACAACCTACGTCAAGCATAACTCCAACACCGTGTTCACTTCCCGGACTCCGCCAGAAAGAGACCATCACGGTAACACACGCGGTTGATGTATTTTAATTAAGGTCAACTTCAGGTTTTCTACAACCGGACGTTAACAAATTCCCATCTGCCCATAACCGCGGGCACGACTTTCGAAAGTTCAAATCCCTGCAGGGGTGTCCCAACTTAGCCCATCACAAGCTCTCACGGTCAACGAAGGATATTCCTTCTAGCGGGAAGACCCGATCAGACTCGGAATCCCGGTTACAAGACATTTCAACAATGGTAAAACATGACCAGCAAAGCTGCCCGATGCGCTGACATCCTGATGGGAGCTGCACATATCTTGTCCTCAGGGCAACACCGGATGAGACATCCTACGAGTAAAACCAGCCCTCAAGTTTCCCCGAGGTGGCCCCGCAGTCTACTCAGTTGGGACCAACACTTAGACAAGCACTGGCCCGGGGGGGGGGGTTAAAATAAAGATGACCCTTGGGCTGGCCTAACCCAAGGGAAAAAGAGGCTAGGTGGCGAATGGTAAAACCAAGGTTGGCCTTGCTGGAGGAATTTTATTCAAAGCGAACTGTCAAGGGGTTCCCATTATACCCAACCGCGTAAGGAACACAAAATCCGGGAACATAACACCGATATGACGGAAACTAGGGCGGCAAGAGTGGAACAAAACACCAGGCATAAGGCCGAGCCTTCCACCCTTTACCAAGTATATAGATGCATAAATTAAATAAGATATATTGTGATATCCCAACAAGTAAACATATTCCAACAAGGAACAACACCGCCATGTTCCAACAAGGAACAAACTTCAATCTTCACCTGCAACTAACAACGCTATAAGAGGGGCTGAGCAAAGTGGTAACATAGCCAATCAACGGTTTGCTAGGATAAGGTGGGTTAGAGGCTTGGTTCAACTATATGGGAGGCATGATAAGCAAGTGGTAGGTATCGCAACATAGGCATAGCAAAAGAGCGAGCAACTAGCAAGCAAAGATAGAAGTGATTTCGAGGGTATGGTCATCTTGCCTCAAATCCCGCAAGGAAGAAGAACGAGTCCATGAGGAAGACAAACGGACGAAGTCGAACGGATCCTCACGAACGCGACGTTACCAGAACCAACCCGAAGAAGCAAACACCGGAAAGAAGCACACAACATAGTAAACAACCAACACATGAACATGGTATGATATGCGGGATGCGGTATGCGATGCATACGCATGATTTGCAAGGGAATGAATGAACCTGGCCTCAACATGGAAATCCAAGTGTGCCACTGGAAAGGTGAGATGAAATCTCTTGAAAACGATATAAAGAACGCTGGAATCGGAGTTACAGTTTGGAAATGGCGAGCAAAACAAATATGGCACCGGTCTGCGATAAACAGCAAGTAGCCATCTAAATGCAACAAGATGAACATGCTACAGCACTCAAACATGACAACAAAATACATGGCAGGGATCCACTCATGATTCTTAACAAAATATGAACACTGAGCTACGGCCAATTCATCCATTAACAGGTTCAAACAAGCATGTCAAAAGCGCAAATAGTAAACATATCTCAGACTTAGTGAAATTAACACTTGTCTGGAATTTCAGATCAGGTAGCACACTTTGGAGCATGAAAACTATATGCTACAGGACCTGAACATGGCAAGGCAAAGCATGGCATGGAGCTACTCAATGAGCTTAACAAAATTCCCTTAGTGACCTTGAGCCAAAAGGGATCAGAAAATACAATTGCAAGCATGTGAACATGGCAAAAACATAAACAGATTACAGACTTAGAGAAAAACTGGAGCATGCAAAAACAGATATCAAGTAGGCATGTTTACGAGCTCGATGCACTCACCACAGAGCAAGGCATGACAATCTAAGCATACACCCATCAATAATACACATTATACAAGCTAGCATGGCAAGAACAATAACATAGCATGCACGGATCAACTAGAACATCCTCGGCAAAATCGCTAACAAGTAGACAATCTGCCCAGATTCACGAAATAGCAAAAGTAGAGCTCGATTGACTCAAGATAGGGTGCTCCATAATTGCAAACAAAGGCATGGATGGATAGAGCACTACGAGATTAACAAATCATCCTTATTGATCATCCTCAAAAGAGGCACGGATCACTAGGAAACAACATGAACATATGGCATATTGAGATAAACAGATCAAGGACTTAGTGGAAATGCTAAGTCCCTGAAATCAGCATTAACGAATGCACCACTTTGCAAGCTTGTGCTAGTCACCACACACATCAAAAAAATACATGGATGGCACCCCTGGAAATATGGCATGGCATATAACAAAACACAATAATCATGGCAAAAATGACAAATAGCTAATTGGAGCAGCAGATCTGGCAACTATCTCAAATAGCACTCTTCCAACAGCATTTCGGGCGTCAAGATGAGCTCAAATGAAAATGATGCCATGAGATGAAATGATGTGCTCTTTGAGGCGAACATTTTGATATGCTATACGCCCAAAACGGATCTACGGATGATGAGTTACGACATGATGAACAAGGGCATATGAAACATGGAAATCTCGGGGACTTAGTAGAAATTATACCCTCGAGGTAAAAGTCAATGGCACGGGACCCGAGGTTCGCCGGCGCGGTTCTTGCTGGAGATGGCGGGGAGAGGGGTGGATCTCGCCGGAGATGGCGGATCCGGCCGGATCTCACCGGATCCGGCCGGATCCCGGCGCGGGGCGGCGTAGGGAGGTCGGCGGCGGCCATGGCACGCTGGAGAGGCAACGAGCGAGCGGGGTGGTGCCGGCGGGGTCAAGCTACGAGGTCACCGGCATCGGGGTGTGGGGGCGGTGGCTCGCCGGCGCGGCCACCGGCGACAGCGAGCGGGGCACAGCGGCTCAGGCGGAGCCAAGCGCTGGGCGGGCGCGCGAGGACGGCGCCGGCGGCTCCGGGCCCGGGCGGGCCTGTCTCGGGCCCCGCGGGCCGCGGCGGCGCGGGAGGAGAGAGAGTGGAGCGGCGCGCTGAGGTGGCGGGCGCTGGTTGGTTCGGGCGGCGGAGGAGGCGACGTGGCGGCTCCGGATTGGTCCGGGTGAGGTGGCAGTAGTGGCGGACATTGTCCGGCGCGGTGGGGGTTTTCGTCCAGCGGCGCGAGGGGAAGAAGCTAGGGTTTCATCTGCGCGGAAATTTCGGAGGGAGGCACATATTTATAGGTAGAGGGAGCTAGGAGAGTCCAAATGAGGTGCGGTTTTCGGCCACGCGATCGTGATCGAACGACCGAGATGATGGAGGAGGTTTAGGTGGGTTTTGGGCCAAAATGGAGGGGTGTTGGGCTGCAACACAAACGATGCCTTTTCGGTCCCTCGGTTAACCGTTGGAGCATCGAACGAAGTCCAAATGGTACGAAACTTGACAGGCGGTCTACCGGTAGTAAACCAAGGCCGCTTGGCAAATCTCGGTCCAATCCGGAAATGTTTAATCCCCACATATGAAAGAAAGGTAGAAAGGACCACCGGAGGAGAACGGAGCGTCGGAATGCAAAACGGACAACGGGGAAAATGCTCGGATGCATGAGACGAACACGTATGCAAATGAAATGCACATGATGACATGATATGCAATGCATGACACGCAAGCAATGACAACGCAACAACAGCGAATAACTGGAGGACACCTGGCACATCGGTCTCGGGGCGTTACACCACAGCCTCCCACAGGCTACCTCAGGGCCCGCACGGGACAAAGGTAAACTAGCCGACCAGCGCGTCGCTTAAGCCAACCACTTGGCGCGGGTGCCTGGGCAATGTAACGTCTACTAGTACGAAGAACACAAGTTTTACATGAGGGGCTCCCCCTCCAAAATGCTCTCACAGCCATCAGGCCAAAACCTTAGTTCTATTCATGCAGGGTAAGGAAACAGGAACGATGCACGATCAGTCGAATAAATCCCCCAATGCGTCCTCAGGAGCACCACCCGAACCGTTGCTGGCATCGCTAAACTCGCCATTGTTGTCTGCATCACCACCAGCGGCGTCAGGGCCGTTCACCGCACCGCCCTCGTCGGCAGCCACGATCACGCCGTCGTTGTCTGAAGCGAAGGCCGTGACAAGAGCATCCACATTGTCTTCCACCCAGTGCGCCAGGTCGTCTCGGACGGCCTGGGGGACTGGGGCGATGGCGGCGTCGAAATCGAAGTGGGGATCCATGTTCTGGAGATGGCTGAAGACGCGAGAAAATGCACGCCCGAGCAGGGCGCGGCTCTTCCCCTCCACCAACCTGTCGGCCCTGACCGACCGCGCCTCCAGCTGCGTCACCACGTCGGTGAAGAACTGAAGGTTGCCGGCGTAGTTGACTGCGTGCGGCTCGCCAACAGCCGCCTCGCAGATGTTGCCCAAGGCTGTGTTGGCTCTCTCCCGGAGCGTGGTGAGCATGGGGCCGTGCTCATGCTCCAGGATCCGCCGCTGACGTATCTTGTCCGCATTCTGGCGCGCGACGACCTCAGCCTCCTCCACCCGCTGGCGAAGAAGGAGCAGCTCGGCCTGGGAGGTGGTTGACTCCCCTTGCGCTACCTCAAGGGCAGCCCGAAAAGCATCGGCCCGCCGCGTCGCTTCCTCAAGCTTGGCCCTCAAGGCAGCAATCCTACCTTCAGCCTCGGCCCGGATCAACTCCAACCTCTCCTCGAACTCATGCTCGAGGTTCAAGCGCGCCATCGCCACCCGACGTTCGACCTCCTCAAGGACACAGGCTTCCCGTGCAGCGACATCATCCTCCGTCTGCGTGACCAAGCGCTCCATCATCTCCAGACGCTCGTACTCGCGGGTACGTTCGGCGGCTTCCAGCGTTAGCGCCTCCTCACGCTTCTGGAGCTCTGCTGGGTCGCCAGAGGCCACCTTCATCGATGCGAGGGCTGCCTCGCGCATCTCCACTTGCTCCTCCAGTGAGTGGCACCAGGCCAGGAGCTCCCGAGCCCGCTCCTCCGCCGCCTCTCGCCGCTAGTTAGCTTCCCGGGCCTCCTCAGCGGCCCAAGATCGGGCCTCCCGAGAGGCCACCAGCGACGCCTTGGCCTCTGCGTCGTCAAGGTCGCGCTGACGGCGCGCAAGGGCGATGGCGCCCTCCAGCTCGCACCTCTCTGCAGCCAGGCGCAAGCCCTCGGCCTCAAGGCGCGCGTCTTCATCAGCAAGCTCCTCACCAAGCAGGCTCACCGCGTTAGCCGCCCTTCGAAGGAATCCTTGGCGAAGAGCGCAACGCTCCCGGGCACGCTCGAGCACGTCTTCCACACCATCATCTGCCCCGAGCAAGCGCCGGGGGCCTCGAATCAGCACTCCCCCTCCGTGCAGGGGGCTGGGGGCTGGCACTCTCGCGACGGCCGGGCACGCCACGCCAGAAGCCTGGCCTGGAGCCAGCCCGTCCCTAGATGAATAGCGCAGGGAGCGCCTCAGCCAATCGCAGTCCACGACCAGGCGAGAAGCCCATGGTAGGCTGGCTATGCCACGAGAAGGCCCGCGAAGGAGGATCTCGAGGTGCGTAGGGCCACGATGCGCCTCGGGACGGTTTGCCTCACCGTTCGCCCTCACCGCAAGGGCTCTGCTACTCGGAGCGCTTGAGGACGGTGGAGGGGGCGAAGCCAAGGGAGACGACACCTCAGCTAGCTCCGCGAGCTCAGCTGGAAGGGCTTGCGGAGCAAGGATCAATAAAAGCAACAGAAGGATCGGGAGCTGGGAAAGGAGAAGGCTTACTCATCAGTGGTGAAGTACTTCCTACGCTTTGGCAGGCGGCAAGGGTAATCGTTGCCCAGGGCCTCCCTTCTCTTCCGGAGGGCCTCAAAGTCCACACGGAAGCGGCCCAAGAGTTGAGCGCAGGGATCAACCTGCGACGAAGACGGAGCGTCAAGGCGATCCGTGTCAGGGGCGCCTGCCTGATGCGCGCTGCCAATCGCCTCGCCAAGAGAAGTGGCTGGAGCCTCAGGGGCCTCAGTCGCAGGCGCTGAGGGCAGCTGCTTGCCACCCTCAGCCTCAGCGGCATGGGCCCCAAGAGCTGCTCCCTCATGAGCATCGCCCGACGCTGTCACCCCGCCGGGAGCCCCCTCGGCCTCTGGCGCCTCATGCCTCCCTGCTCTGCCACTCGAGGAAGAGTCGCCTTGGCCGACCAGAAGGGCAGTCACCATCACTGGGTTCTCGCGAGGCCCCCGGAGGCCGGCGGGGCACGACCCCCACTCATCAAAGATAGGCATCTGATTCACAAAATCGCCCCTGTTCTGGCAGAGGTACAGCAAGGCCCCTCCCTGCTGGATGCTGCCAGGGTTGGGGTCCCCAGTTAGGATCAAGAGCGCTGGCGTCAGCACTTCAGGAGTCAGGTCCTCTTCCTGGAGCCTCATACGATCATCACGCCCGCTGAAGGCCCACATCCGGCGGGAGTGGCGTTGGAGAGGAGCAACGCGGCGTAGCAAGAACTCCTTCACCACCTTGGGCGCTGTCACGCCAAGCGACCTCAAGAACGCGAAGCGGTGCGAGACGAAGACGAGCCGGGGGCTCTCAAGCGTCTCCTGGCCCCAGCCCGAATTGGGGACAGCAGGCGAAGTTGGCTCCGATAGCAGGGGGCTGGGCACCCCTGCATCCACATACAGCCACCGCTCGCGGAACCCAGCCGCGGGCAGAGGGAGCCTGAAGTCAATCCCTGAGGCCGCTGTCTCAGGCGCGGCAATGAAGCTCATGCACGCCCAGCATTGGGTAGGGTCGACAAGGCACAGAGAGAAGAAGTGGCACAACAAGGCAACCGAAGGAAGGATGCCCATCATTTCCTCGCAAACAAAGGCGAAGACCAAAAGGAGGGTGATGGATTCAGGACCCAGATGCATCATGTGGACCTGATAGTGGGAAAGCACGACATTGAAGAAATCAGAAAAGGGGGGAACCAGACCCGCCCACAGGGCGTCGGCAAAATATGGGACCTCAGTGACTATCATATCGATGGAGAAGTGGGACGCGGGCCAGGCCGTCGTCCTCCCGCATTCGTTGAAGATAGTGGCCAAAGCCGAGCTGACCTTGCCCAAGCCCTCGGCGGGGGCCGCCATCGGCGACGAGCAAGGCGGAGGCATGTGTTTCTTCCCTCTTCCCTTATTCGTCGGAGCCATGGTGATGGGAAGGGGGGGGAAGGTTCGAGATTGGGTTGAAGACAGAAGCTGGAGTTCGAACGGAGGAAGGACAGAGGGCGCTCGAGCAACAAAAAGGGGAGCGGCTGTGTATGACTACGAGTCCGCCTAGCATGGCGTAGAATAAGGGGGGCGTGGGGGAACAGTGCCGCCCATGCCCAACCAACCGCCACGCGGCGCCCAAGGCCGCAGGCTGTTAGGGCCCGCGGCACTTCGCCCTTGCCCTTTCGCCTCCCTGCACGGCCAAGTCCGGGCGCGCCTTGGGCCCGGGGGCTACTGTCGGTGTCCTGGGAACGGGGGTCCCCAGACTTGCCTGCCTGCGGCCTGCGGCGTGGCTCAAAGGGGGCCCAGCACGGCCCATCTTCATCAACACAGACCCAAGACCCTTGCGAGGGGCCAAGCCTCGCGGGGCGGACGACACGGAGCTTCCTCAGGCATGGCCTCATCAGGCTGGCTCGCGAGGAGGCGGAGATATTAAGGCGGGGTACCTCACGAGGTGCCCGTGACGCCAGCCATGACGACCAAGGGCGCCAGGCGGGCGCCAGCCCGCGCAGTGTCCTCCTTTCCTGTTTGGTGCAAAGGGACCAAGCGCAGGCGAGAGCATCAAGCAAAGGCACCCGTTTTTGTGCAACGAGACCAAGACCAGTCCAACGGCAGGGAAGAAGTCATTGTGGAGCCCAAGCCAGCGTCACCACCAGAGCCTTTGGCAGGCGAGGACCAACTTTAGTCAGGATAAGTGTACCAGATGTTCCCCTCCAAAATGGCCAATTGTTGGCGCCCTTCCCGCTCAATATTTGGGAAGAGGCCCAGGGCCTTTGCCTATAAATAGGACTAGCCACCCACAGAAGAGGGGGATCGAGATCGGATCGCAATCGAGAAGAGAGAGAGAGAGAAGGGTGACTGAATTCCTCCCAGCAGTTCGTCCCCCCAGCCAAGAATAGACCCTCGCGGGGCTGTTCTTCCTTGTATTGCTCATCATCATCAGCCCAAGAGGCAATCCACCACACCACACACTGGAGTAGGGTATTACACCACAACAGTGGCCCGAACCAGTATAAACTCTGTGTCTCTTGTGCTGTTCTTTCCATAGCTTAGATCTTAGTGAGGCGGAGGGGTGCAGGTAGGTAGAAGGTGAAATCTCCGCGCGCACCCCAGTGTTCGAACCTCAAGGGTCTGCCGGAACCCGAAATCCGACAGGCTCCCAAGTGACACCTAACCAATCTAGGAGACACCACTTTCCAAGAGTTAACAAATGGTGTGTTGATGATGAACTCCTTGCTCTTGTGCTTGAAATGATAGTCTCCCCAACACTCAACTCTCTCTCATAGGATAGGATTTGGTGGAAAGATGATTTGAGTGGAAAGCAACTTGTGGGAAGGCTAGAGATCAAGATTTATGTTGTTGGAATGAAGTATCTTGACCTCAACACAAGTGTAGGTGGTTCTCTCTCAGAAAATGTATGTTGGAAGTGTAGGCATGTTCTGATGGCTCTCTCCACGAATGAAGAGTGGGTGGGGGGGTATATATAGCCTCCACACAAAATCTAACCATTACACACAAATCACCAAACTCAGTGGGACCGAATCATACAACTCGGTCAGACCGATTTTGTTCATAAAGTGACCATTAGGGTTTTCGCTGGGACCGATTTGATCAAGTCGGTGGGACCGATGTGCTAGGGTTAGGGTAAAGCCTCATCTCGGTTGGACCGTTTACACAAATTAGGTGGGATCGATTTTGGTAATAAGCTAAACAGAGAGTTGGCCAAGCAAACTCAGTGGGACCGATGTCATGTTTCGATGAGACCGAAATTAATGCAATAGGCAACAGAGAGTTTGCAAGCCTTTCTCGGTGATACCGAGATCCCATCGATGAGACCGAATTGATCAGGGTTTCTGGCAGTGACTATGCCAAGAGAACTCGGTGCTGCCGGATAGGAAATTTCGGTGGGGCCGAGTTTGACTTTTGGTTTGGGACATATTTGGATATGAGAAAGTGGTTGAGGGTTGTGGAGTATATCACTAAGCACTTTGAGCAAGAACCTCATTAAGCAACACCTCATCCCCTCTTAATAGTATTGGCTTTCCTATGGACTCAATGTGATCTTGGATCACTAAAATGAAAAATGTAGAGTCCTGAGCTTTTAGCTAGAGCCAATCATTTGTCTTCATCATCTTGAAGGGGTCCCACATCCTCTAGTCCAAGCCACTCCACTGTTGGACTTATTTGAAATATGCTAGATGAAAGTATTAGTCCAACAAGAGATATGTTGACATTAATTACCAAAATTACTCGGGGAGCACTTGTGCTTTTAATCTCCCCCTTTTTGGTAATTGATGACATCATACATCAAAGCTTTAGATAAAGATATAGAGAATAACAGGTAAAGCTTTGGAAATACATGTAACATGCATAGGCTCCCCTATATGTATGCAATCGTGTAAATATGGAATATAAGAACATGTGAATGCATAGCATGATAGAGTAAGCAATGTGTTACATGTATCTTGGCTATATGCATCAGAGCAAAATATGTAAATATAGGAGATGTACCTGAGTGCTCATGAGTCTTTCTTGCAAAAAATATGTACATCAGCAAGAAGTCCTCATGCACATGAGTGTGCTGCATAGACTTACCTTGTGGTCTTGAGTTGGCTTAGGAGAAATGAACCTGAGTAAACAAGGTTAGATAACACTGATACATCTACTAGCCAGAGTAAACAAAGAAACCACAAGAGTACCAAGACTGGGATGACATGTAGAGAGTGAGTACTGATTACTCTATTGGATATAGACATGTCCCCAAAGGTAAAGATATGCAATGAATCCAAGGATTTCCTTCCCTTAGATGTCTTGCTCCCCCTGAATCTTGCTTGGGATACTGGGAGAACATAGCGAACAGAAAATCAAAGCAACGAAAGAAAGAGATAAAAAAATGAACATGTCTTTCCCCTCTTAAAAAGACATGTAACTTCTCTCCTCT
Source organism: Triticum urartu (assembly GCF_003073215.2). NCBI lineage: Eukaryota > Viridiplantae > Streptophyta > Magnoliopsida > Poales > Poaceae > Triticum > Triticum urartu. Next base: position 244,428,434 of record NC_053023.1, on the reverse strand, counting down.
TGAACACCAAGCATCCAGGGTCTTTGATGTGATACTTCTTTCTCATTGAAGAACTCTCTCCCCCTATAGAAATAATTAAGCTTTGATGTGATCTCTCCCCCCCTTTGACATCAATTTCCAAGAAGGGCTCTTCTGGATGTTTGTTACAATGGGTTCGGTCCTTGAGTCACAAAGCAAAGCAGCAAGTCGAATGTGATGCTGGTAGAAGACAAGAATCATTGAGTGGAGCTGGAGCAAAAAGAATGCAGGAACAAGTGGCAAGTTGTCTTTCCTGTAGTGAAATTGGTTGCACCGAGTGGTATGTTCCGGTTGCACCGAAACAGTTCAGTTGGACCGAAAACAACAAACCGGTGTGAGCGAGTTTATCATAGAGAAAACACTTGTCACCTCAGCTCACTAGACAAGAAAGATCTCACAAGGATTTGCATGGAATTGGATGCAAGGAATGCAGAACAAACCGAAGCAAAGGAAATCTAGATGAAGTTTGCAAAAACTCAAGGAAACACTAGAGAACTTCATCTAGAATTGGGCGGTGACAAAGTCACCTATGTTAGAGTATATTGACTGAGGAGTCAAGTAAGAACACTTGATCATAAGTCATACTCATCGTTTAAGCTCAAAATGGGGTTACCATTTTTTGTTTAAGCATTTGATGTATTCACATCTTGTTGAGTTGCTTTGACCTATGTCTTGAGGTAAAGCTTCTCTAAGACGGAATGACATACCTTGGGTGGTGGTGTTGATCTTTATCATGTAGTTGAACTTGCATGGGGTGCTCAAGGTTGATGTAGCACAAGAATGGTTGGGAGCAGCACTTGGAGTTGAGTTCATCTACCTACATGGGTTAGTTTTGCAAGGAAGAGCACTTGTGTATCCAAAATGACAATCATGAAGTTTGATACATATAATTTGTCGAAGGATATGTTGAAGGGTTTCATGCTTCCTTGTCATCAACCACCGTATTGTAGAGACTTGGTAATGTAGAGATCGCTCAAGATGTGAGTGGGTTGCTATCTCATAGATTTAGATTCATCCAAGTACCTACAAGGGTTAGATAACATGCAAGGGTGCAAATATATCCAAGACATATGAATATAATCATAAGAGAAATATCAAGGATTTGTCATAGATTCATGCCTTGCATGTATCCAAATGGACTTCCCACTCCAAGTTTGAAGCATCAATGATGTTCAATTCACCTCTCAAACAGCAAAATGCTTTCTCATCAAGCGGTTTGGTGAATATATCCGCTAATTGCTTATCAGTATGAACATGCTTAAGATCGATGTCCCCTTTAGCAACATGATCTCGAGTGAAATGATGACGCACTTCAATATGCTTAGTTCGAGAATTTTGCACGGGAGTGTGAGCAATCTTAATACTACTCTCATTGTCACAAAGCAATGGAACATGTTTCACATTAATCCCATAATCTTTGAAAGTTTGGGTCATCCGAAGTAATTGAGCACAATTTGAACCAACGACAATGTATTCCGCTTCGGCGGTGGATAAGGATACCGAGTTTTGTTTCTTGGAAGACCAAGACACAAGAGATCTACCAATAAATTGACAAGTACCCAAACTGGACTTTCTATCAACCTTGTCTCCGGCATAGCCGAGTCGGAGTAGCCAACAAGATCAAAAGATGACCTCTTAGGATACCAAATACCAAAATTTGGTGTACGTATTAGGTATCTCACTATCCTTTTCACAGCCTTAAGATGACATTCTTTGGGGGCCGCTTGATATTGTGCACACATGCACACACTTAGCATAATATCGGGACGAGAGGCAAATAGTAACAATGAACCGATCATAGAGCGATAAACTTTTTGATCAACCGGCTCACTGTCCTTACTCAAGTCAAGATGTCCACTAGTAGGCATGGGAGTTTTCATACCTTTGCTTTCTTGCATGTTGAACTTCTTGAATAAGTCCTTGGTGTACTTTGTTTGAGAGACAAAGGTGCCTTCCTTAGTTTGCTTGATTTGCAAACCAAGAAAGAACTTGAGTTCACTCATCATAGACATCTCAAAATTTTCTGACATTAGCTTTCCAAACTTCTTGCTAAAATGAGGATTAGTTGAGCCAAATATGATATCATTAACATAAATTTGGCATACAAATAACTCACTATTAACCTGTTTAGTAAAAAGAGTAGAATCTATTTTTCCAATTTAAAAGCCTTTTTCAATAAGGAACTTGGTCAAGTATTTATACCACGCTCTAGGAGCTTGTTTAAGACCATAAAGGGCTTTGTGAAGTTTGTAAACATGATCGTGTTTCTTAGGATTGACAAAGCCGGGAGGTTGTTTAACATAAACTTCCTCCTCAATTTCATTGTTTAGAAAAGCACTTTTAATGTCCATTTGGTATAAATTGATATCATGGTGATTAGCATAGGAAAGTAAGATGCGGGTGGACTCAAGTCTAGCAATGGTGACATATGTCTCATCGTAGTCCATAACTTTGACTTGAGTGTAGCCTTGGGCGACTAGACGAGCTTTGTTGCAGATGACTTGACCATCTTTGTCTTGCTTGTTGCGAAACACCCATTAGGTACCGATGATGTTGTGGTTGTTGTCGGGCTTCTCGACCAATGTCCACACTTGATTTCTCTCAAAGTTGTGTAGCTCTTCATGCATGGAATTTATCCAATCCGGATCTTCCAATGCTTCTTCAACCTTCATAGGTTCAATGATAGAGATGAATGAATAATGTTCACAAAAGTTAGCCAAATGAGTTTTAGAGTGAGTGATTCTCCCGGTTTGGATATCATTGTAGATTTGCTCGACGAGATGGTCTTTAGCGACTCTTGATCGAACTCGTGGAAGCTTTTGCTTGGGTCTGGGTGGAACATATTCTTCTTCTTCTTGGCCTTCTTCATTGTTGACATTGCCGTTCTCTTGTCGTGGTGAAGGAGGTTGAGGAGGTTCATCTTGGTGTACGTCCTCGTTTTCTTCGTCTTGGTGTGTCCCACTTGTGGATGCTTCCAAGTCAACTCTTGGTTCACCTTGTCGTGAGGTGGAAGCTTGCCGATAGACAAGTCTTCAATTGCTTCCAAAGGGTCTTTGTCTCCTACATCAATTGGCAATTGCTCTACTTGCGAGCCATTAGATTCATCAAACTTCACCTCTTCAACCTTTTGGGTGAAATTGTTGTAGACCCAGTAAGTGTGAGAGTTTGAGCCATAACCAAGTAGGAAACCTTCATGAGATTTAGGAGCAAATTTAGAGCGATGATGCTTATCAAGAATGTAGCACTTTGAGCCGAATACTCAAAAGTATCCAACTTGGGGTTTGTTACCGGTGAGGAGCTCGTATGCCATCTTGCCTAGTAGCTTGTGAAGATACAAGCGATTTGTTGCATGACAAGTTGTCTCAACCGCTTCCGCCCAAAAGTGTTTTGGAGTCTTGTACTCATCAAGCATCGTTCTAGCCATCTCAATAAGAGTTTGGTTCTTCCTCTCATCAACTCCATTTTGTTGAGGCGTGTACGTAGCCAAGAACTCATGTGAGATCCCTTCTTCATCAAGAAAGGTACCCACATTTGTGTTCTTGAACTCCGTTCCATTGTCGCTGCGAACCTTCTTGATCTTCACTTCAAATTGATTTTGGGCCTTCCTAGCAAAGTTTTTGAAGATCTTTTGGACCTGTGATTTATCATCAAGAAAGAATACCCACGTAAATCTTGAAAAATCATCAACTATAACCAGATCGAATGAGTTATCACCGAGACTTTTATAGGCATTGGGACCAAAAAGATCCATATGAAGTAGCTCGAGCGGTCTTCTTATGGTCATAATGTTCTTCACGGGGTGACTTCCTCCAACTTGTTTTCCTACTTGACAAGCACTACAAAGTCTATCCTTGTCAAATATAACATCTTTTACTCCAAGGATATGATCACCTTTAATAAGCTTATCAAGATTTCGCATGCCCACATGACCTAGCCTTCTATGCGACAACTAGCCTTTAGAAATTTAGCAATTAAGCAAGTTCTAGGTTGAGCCTTTTTAGTGAAATCAACAATGTAAAGATCACCTCTACATATATCGTTAAAGACCATTTTATGGTTATATCTACGAAACACTTGGCAATCTACTTCAGTAAATAGGACATTGAAACCAAAGTCAGCAAGTCTAGATACGAAAAGTAAATTGTAGCCAAGAGATTCAACAAGCATAACTGAAAGTGCGTTATATCGACTAGAGGGGGGGTGAATAGGCGATTTTTATGAAAGTCTTCAAAACGTGGGTGTTATGAAGACAAACAGCGAAGATTTTGCCTATTACTATGCAGCGGAAGTTAGATTACACTAGGCAAGCCATGGTCAAGTATTCAATAGAGTGAAAGCACAAAGACAAATAGCTGCAGTGTAATAAGGATCAGGTAGGAAGAAGTTATGAAGTTATGAAGCCAAACAGATCATACATTCACGTTGTGAAGACAAAAGATAGAGCAAGCATGCAATGGCTTCACAATGAGTAACAGTAAGAAAAAGGAAGTGAAGATGAAACCGATGACTCGTTGAAGACAATGATGTGTTGGACCAGTTCCAGTTGCTGTGACAACTGTACGTCTGGTTGGAGCGGCTAGGTATTTAAACCTTAGGACACACAGTCCCGGACACCCAGTCCTGAACACGCAGCTCAGGACACCAAGTCCTCACCGTATTCTCCTTGAGCTAAGGTCACATAGTCCTCGCCCAATCACTCTGGTAAGTCTTCAAGGTAGACTCCCAAACCTTCACAGACTTCGTTCACTGGCAATCCACAATGTCTCTTGGATGCTCTGAACGCGACGCCTAACCGTCTGGAGGATTCACAGTCCTCAAGTGTAATAAGTCTCAGATCCAACAGACAAGAAGACTTAAGTGATGCCCAATGGTTCTCTGGCTCTGGGTGGTTAGGGCTTTTCTCCTCGCTAGGAATTTTCTCTCAAAGGCTTCGAGGTGGGTTGCTCTCAAACGACAAAATCCGTGCACTAAAATCTGAGCAGCCAACCGTTTATGGTTGTAGGGGGTGGGCTATTTATAGCCACTTGGCAACCCGACCTGATTTGTCCGAAATGACCCTGGGTCACTAAGGAACTGACACGTGTCTCAACGGTCAGATTTCAAACTCTCATGGCAACTTTACTTGGGCTACAAGCAAAGCTGACTTGTCTGGCTTTGGACAAGATTCGCTCTCATTGTCTTCACTCGAAGACATAGGTTTTTTGGTTTAGGTATCACTTCAGTCATTCTGACTGGTTCTCCTGGACCCCACTTAACAGTACGGTGGTTCCTATGACTCAACACAAAAGAAAAAGAACTATGAAAGATCTAAGTCTTCGAGCTCCATAGGCTTCATAACGTGTCTTCTTTTGTCATAGTCTTCAATGTGAATATCTTCATATACCACCTTTGGCTTCAATGTCTTCATACATTTTTAGGGGTCATCTCTGGTAGTAAAACCGAATCAATGAGGGACTTCTACCTGTGTTATCCTGCAATTCTCACAAACACATTAGTCCCTCAACTAGGTTTGTCGTCAATACTCCAAAACCAACTAGGGGTGGCACTAGATGCACTTACAATCTCCCCCTTTTTGGTGATTGATGACAAACTAGTTGAAGTTTTCAACGGGGAATATAGTCTGTGAAATTGTAAAGGATAAGGAATTGTCTTCATAAGTTTCAAGGGCCCCCCCTGAAGATGTGCATATAAGCTAATTTGCTTTTGGAATGCAAATGCACATGGCAGGTTGTACTTGTGGAGATCCAATTTAGCTTATGATGACAATCCACTATGCATGTGAAAGTGTATGAAGATAATGACATGCATAATGGAAAATGGACGTCTGCAAAATGAGATAAGTGCGGAATTTATCATCGCACATGCGAAATTTATCTTCGCAAACAGGGTGGCAACCAAGTAGCAGACGGCCATCGAGTTTTAGTGTTACAACTCAAAGAACCAAATGAAGCAAAAACGAGAGTTGTAAGCATGAAGCAAAATATAGCAAAACATAAAGCACCCGCCCATATGGACCCGCTTGAAGACTATCAACCCATATGCTTCTCCCCCTTTTGTCAGCAAGGACCAAAAAGGTTTGAAGACATAGAGTGTCTACTCGTTCCCAGGAGCAGCAGGGTCGTTGGAGGTGTTTGGCGGTGCAGAAGAGCTTGGAGGTGCTGAAGCAGGTGGCGGTGATGTAGCATCGTCTTCTTCATCAATGATTCTGGCAGTGACTGTGGCAGCAGATGAAGAAAACTCAGAGTCTTCAAGTGATGGTGTGTTGCGCATCACAGCCCTTCTAGGAGGTGTGGTGTCAAACTTGAATTGCTCAGTGAAGCCATCCTCTTCAAGTTCAGCTTCAGTACACATCATTGATAGCCCTTTCCATGTACGACAACAGGTTTCATGAGTGACGAAAGCATTCTTCGTGGCAAGATTTCGAAGACGATTAACATCCACCAAGAGGCTTTTCATCTGACGCTTTAGCCAGTCGTGATGCCTATCTTGTTTTTGATGAAGGGTCACAAGAAGCTCTCGGTTATTGAGAACACGAGCGTGCTTCTTGGGTCTAGAAGCAGTTGCACTATCAGTGGCTTCAGTTGAAGCGGGGTGTGGCGCACGTGTAGTGCCAGCCAAAGGATACACCCTGGAGATGGCTTCAACACCTTCATCGTTTTGAGTGAAGCTCTGGTGTTCTGCATTCTGAAGACTCAAAGGTTGCTTGGCAGGCTCAGGATATATAGCTTCAGCAGAGGTATCCACATTTGGCAAGAAGATCCGATGGTTGTGGGCTGAGGGCTGATATGAGATCGCAGAGTGAAGCTTGATCAGTCTCATTACCCAAGGAGCATAGAACTTTAAACCAAACAGATCTGAGCCTGAGGCAGCGAGTTGGCGTATGAAGAAATCCTGTGCGTTGAAGCATTTGCCATGAAGGATACAGAATATCAGAGTCTTCATTGCACCCTCGATCTTGGCATTTGGAGAGTGTCCTTTAATAGGCCAGAGAGTCCACCGGAGAATGTGATAGATGGTTCTGGGCAGGTACTCAAAGTCTTCAACGAAGAACTCTGTTGGATAAGGAGCATCGTGGGGCAATGGCTTCATCATGGAGAGCATCTGACTCATATTTGGTTCAGGCCTCTGGAATATGCTCTCAAGAGCTTCAGTGTGTAGTGGACAGCCTTCCTCGAAGAGTTCGCCAGGAGTGGGCAGGCCGGTGAGCTCAATGATATCGAATGCATTGGCTTCGTGATGGACATTGCCGGTCATCCACTCCAGGGCCCAAGTCTTCGGATCTCTGTTGTATCCTTTGATGTGTAGGGTGGCATAGAATTGCAACAGAAGCTCTTCATTCCATTGCTCTTCATCAGTTATAAACTACAGCAGACCCACTTGCTTGAAGCAATCCAGCGCTTCCTCTAAGCAGGGCAGACCAGCAACGGCTTCAACATCAAGGCGCTTGTGCGGGAAGATGCGACCTTGGTTGTATAGGATGCATGAATAGTAGCTGCGCTGAGGATAGCTCCAGAACCTATCTGATGAAATCCTTTCCCTTGAATAGGGGTTCTTGGAGCTGTTGAAGAACATATTGTCTGCCTTGAAGCTATTGATGTCAAAGGAGCCAGGTGCTGATGCAGGACCTGGGAACCTTGGCAGCCTTGGGACTGGCTTCTGGACATGAGGCCTGTGCTCAACATGGTAATCAAATTGAGGACCTGCAGCAGACTCAGGAACAGAAGTGTCTGGATCAGTAGCTTCGTTGTCTGCTGAAGCTTTTGGTGGGGAGGGCTCCACATTGGCTTCAGTGTTGGTTGTGGCAGCCTCAACATTTTCAGCCTTCGCTTGACTAGCTGGAGGGTCAGTCACAAGCACGTTCTCCTGGAGAACTGCTTCTTGGTGGAGCATAGGAGTAGGCTCTTGTGGTGCGTCTTCTGCGGCTGATGCAGCCGGAATGTCTTCAGCATAGACTTGAGGCCTTGGACCTTTGCGAAGCCTGCGGAATGCAGACGACACCTGTGGGGTTGGAGTGGGCTGGGCCTCATTGTCTTCTTCCTCTTGAGGGCGATCCGCCCATGACGCATCTTGTGCAATTGGCGTCAGAGGACGACCAATGCTGATGAGCTCGCTTTGTTCATACTGAGGAAGGGCTGCATCATCTTGTACATTGTCCTGATGACCAATGTCTTCAGCAGCAATGGGGTCGGCTGCTGGTATGTCTTCAGCTTCAGGAGCCTCTGTGGAAGCAGGCTCATGAACTGTCAGTTGTCGTTCTGCGTTGGGGTGAACCATAGAGATAGGTTCAACTATCAAGGGCTCTGTGGAAGCAGCCCGAGATTTCTTGATCTTTCGCTTCTTCTTGCTGGGGGCAGTAGGAGAGGCTTCAGAGCTTTTCCTCTTCCTGGCTTCAGCCTCAGCAGTTCTTGTCTTCTTGAGCTCTGAAGCTGTTGACCGGCTCTTTGGCTTCGAGCCAGTCGTTGCAGTTGGGAAGACAATTGGAACTGCTTCTTGCCTAGGTGCCTCTGGTTCAGCCATAGCAGGCTTCTTCTTTTTCTTCGCGGCCATCGCGGGGTCGATGCCAGGACGCCCAAGTGCCTTGCGCTTCTCAGCCTCATTGTAGGCTTGTACACATCTTTCAGCCAGAGACTTCATCCGCTCACGTGAGCCCTGAGCTTCCGCACGCTTCTTCAGAAAGTTTTCCTTGAGCTCATGCAACATGGTCTTGAAGCTCTTCACTTCTTGCACGCTGAGCTTCGCCATATTCTTCTTGAACTGAGCCTTTTCATGATCAATTTTCTGCTTCAGTTCAACAATGCGCTGGGCAATGGCAAGTTCTGAAGCAATTGCGCCTTGGAAGGCGACGCTGAGGCCAACAGGCAGCTGCAGATCTTCGAAGCTGATGTTTGGTGTGGCAAACCATTCGTCGATGAAGTTGTGGATGATGGCGACATCAAAGAGAGGCAAATTGTTGAAGATTTCAGCTTCTTCTTTGCTCTTGATGAGCTGCTCTAGAGAGTCATCTCTAAGATCTTCATCACTTGACAGATCAATGGCTTCGCTGCGCAGAATGGCAGCAGCTGTGAGCTCTTTGCCGGTGTGTGGCTGAGGCACCTTGGCCTTCTGGGGCTTGGAGACGCGGGATACGTCTTCAGACTGCACACTGTCTTCAGGAGGTGCAGTTTCCAATGGCTTCGCCCTTGAGATTTTTGATGAAGGGGCTGGTTTTGAAGCTTTTGGCTTCTTCGACTGCTTTTGCTTCGGTACAGCAGGAGCTTCATCAGACTCAGAGTCAGCTAGAGGGTCATTCACGGCAGTCCCTTGGACTAAGATGCGGGTGATGAGGCCCTCAAGATTGGCATACGGACCGATGATATTGGGTTCTGCGTAGCGTGTGCCATCTGCCCTTGGTGCTGAGGGACCAGGGTTGAAGTCTAACCCCAACTTCTTCTTGTTCTGCTTCACTGATTGTTGGGCAAACTGGAAGTTGCGCTTGAATAGATTGTCGTCATGACACCAGAGTAGTGACGACGGATGTGCATCATCAGGCTGTGGCCCACGAACCATGCATGGATAGAAGCTTTGGGCAATAGCTTCATCTCTGGACCTGGGTACAAGGTTTTTGTATAAGATGTCTCCCCACGGTCTTTTGATGACACTTTTCTCAGCATACTCTTGGGTTGTGAAGTGGTATTTGAACCATTGTTCAGCCCAATAGCGTCGAATCCATTGGATTCGGGTCTTGCGCTGCCCATAATTCTCTTCAGGATCTGTTTTATACATTTCTGCCAGGTCTTCAGGCAGATCTTTGGAAGTTCCTTCACGTCGCTGTCTGCCCCCCTTCCTTGCTGCTGCTTCTGAAGCCATAAACTTTAACTTGAAAGGCTTCAAAACTTTCAAAGGCTTCAAAGGCTTTCTTTTGCTGGACCAACAGGAACTGGCTTCAGGAGAATTTATGTGATGCTGTAGGAATTCTGCAAATGAATGCAGACTATGAGAACCGAAGGATTCTCCCACGGACATGTACCTGTGACAGCATTAAAGTGCGAGGGAAGGGGAAGAGGTCATATGCATTCTCAGAAGGTTTTGAAGATTAATCAGTTTAGAAGACATTGACCTCATCGTGCGAAGACATTCACTCATAGATAAGAAGTTGGTTCTAGATTTGTACGAACCCACAGATCAGTACAAGTGAGGAATCTAACTACTTCATGAAGCACAAGTGAATATACTAGGCATGTTATGAGATGCAGATTGAGAGATCTAACTTGTGTGAAGAGAAACTTCTTATGGTAGAAAGTGACAGAACCATGAGATCAAAAGGGGCTGTAAAAAGAAGTTTTATTTACCACACTTGGAACTGCTAGACGGAGTGGGAGATGATGCCGAGCAGTTCAGTCCTCCGTGCCCTAACTTGGCGACGGAAGACACCGACGACAACGGCGGAGAGAACGATGTCCACGGTCGGCGTGAGGACGGCGTCGGAGAGGTTGCGGCAGCGAAGTGCTTCGTCGCCGGTGTCGTCAAGAGCTAGCGGTGGCGCTAGGTTCGTGTGAGGGTGGAAGGAGATAATGACCGCGGTAAGTGTGAATTTATAGGCACAGGGGCGGCACTGTGCTATTATACAGGTGCCCCTAGTGATTCGCATCTGAGGAACGCATGGCCTGTTTGCGGAAGTTTGGGGTTTGTTCCACTTCCCACGCACGCTTGGATTGTCGGGCGGTCGTTCCTGTTTCTCCGGATTTTATGTGGAGGAATGAGCATTGAAAACGGACTTTATGATTGTCTCTATGTCTTCTGCTGACAAGGACGCAGTGAAGACATTCGACAGTTTCAATAGAATGCATATGACTTGGAGAGATAGAATTTGAGATAGAGATCATACAGAGATTAGGGTCCGATCACATTCACTTAGTTCAAAAGATTCAACCAAGAAGACATAGCTATAAGTGAATGTTGTAGAGGACAGAACACTAGTATGTATACATCTATATAATCAACGTAGTGAAGATAATCATGAAGACATGTTGAGTTTGAAGCCAAACCAAAAGTGAAGATATTGCAAGGTAACGCCATGAGTGAAACACTTCAAAATAGAACGTTTGGTGGTGGCGTTACTCACCGTATAGTAAGTATTAGACCTAGACACGGTGCACAATTATCGTGGCGCTCCGAAGTCAAATTCCACATTAATGTATTCACACTTAGAATGTATGTCTTCATTGATTGAAGATATACTTTACTTTGTGCGTTGCACATCTAAGTCATCATATGCATAAGTGTTAGGATGTGTGCCTGATCACAGGACATTTGAGGATTCCAGGATATTTAGCTCACACCGTAACTTGCAAAATCTCTTCTCATCCAAGGGCTTGGTGAAGATATCTGCCAATTGTTCTTCAGTGTTGACGTGTATGATATCAATGTCTTCCTTCACAACATGATCTCTGAGAAAGTGATGACGAATTTCAATGTGCTTTGTCTTTGAGTGCTGAACTGGGTTGTTGGCAATCTTGATAGCGCTTTCATTGTCGCAGTAAAGTGGTACTTGCTTCAGATGAATGCCATAATCCTTGAGTGTTTGCTTCATCCACAGAAGCTGAGCGTAGCAAGATCCAGCAGCAATGTATTCAGATTCAGCAGCGGAGAGAGATACACAGTTCTGCTTCTTTGAAGACCAACATACAAGTGATCGTCCCAGAAAGTGACATGTGCCTGATGTAGACTTGCGATCAACTTTGTCACCAGCATAATCAGCATCCGAAAATCCAACCAAATCAAACTCTGAGCCCTTTGGATACCATAATCCTATAGTTGGGGTGTGAGCCAAATATCGAAGAATTCGCTTCACAGCTAAGTGATGCGACTCCTTTGGTGCCGCTTGAAATCGAGCACACATGCAAACACTAAGCATAATATCTGGCCTAGATGCACATAAATAAAGCAAAGAACCAATCATGGAGCGGTATACCTTTTGATCGAACTCTTTACCATTGTCGTCAGGACCTAGATGATGTTTGGCTGGCATTGGTGTTGTGAAGCCTTTGCAGTCTTGCATACCGAACTTCTTCAGGCAATCTTTGAGATACTTCTCTTGAGATATGAAGATGCCATTGCGTTGTTGTCGTATTTGAAGACCAAGGAAGAACTTCAGCTCCCCCATCATGGACATCTGATATTGCTCTTGCATCATATATCCAAACTCTTCACTGTACTTCTGATTGGTGCAGCCGAAGATAATGTCATCCACATATATTTGGCACACAAACAGTTCACCATCATATGTCTTCGTGAAAAGAGTGGGATCTAGGGAACCAGGTATGAAGCCTTTGCTCTTCAGGAAATATTTGAGTGTGTCATACCAGGCCCTAGGGGCTTGTTTGAGGCCATACAGTGCCTTGTTGAGCTTGTATACCATGTTAGGATGTTTTGGATTTTCAAAGCCAGGTGGTTGTGCAACATACACTTCTTCTTCAATCTTGCCATTGAGAAAGGCACTTTTCACATCCATTTGATATAGAAGTATGTTATGATGATTTGCATAGGCCAGCAGTATGCGTATGGCTTCAAGCCTAGCCACAGGAGCAAATGTTTCATCGAAGTCAATGCCCTCCACTTGAGTATATCCTTGAGCAACGAGACGAGCTTTGTTTCTGACAACTTGACCATGCTCATCTTGCTTGTTGCGGTATATCCATTTGGTGCCTATTATGTTGTGCTTCCGTGGATCAGGACGCTTAACCAGTTCCCATACATTATTCAGCTCAAACTGTTGAAGCTCTTCTTGCATAGCTTGAATCCATTCAGGTTCCATGAAGGCTTCTTCAACTTTCTTGGGTTCTGATATTGATACGAATGCGAAGTGCCCACAGAAATTTGCTAGCTGAGTTGCCCTTGAACGAGTGAGTGGACCAGGTGCATTGATGCTGTCAATTATTCTGTCAATCTGCACTTCATTGGCAACACGAGGATGTACAGGGCGAAGACTTTGCTCTTGCTGATCTGTGTTGTTGTTGGGAGGAATGTCTTCAGGCTGAGCATTGTCTTCATGTTGATCAGGTGCTGAGATGATAAGTTCTTCTTCAGGATGAGCTTCAGAAGGTATAATCTCTCCAGTTCCCATAAGCTTGATTGATTCACTAGCTGGAACTTCATCTAGCACATTTGGCAGTTGCTCTCTTTGTGAACCATTTGTCTCATCGAACCGCACATCCACTGTTTCAACCACTTTGTAATGAAAGAGATTGAAGACTCTGTAGGAGTGCGAATCCTTTCCATATCCAAGCATAAAGCCCTCATGTGCTTTTGGTGCAAACTTTGAGGTGTGGTGTGGGTCCTTGATCCAGCACCTTGCGCCAAATACTCTGAAGTAACTGACATTTGGCTTCTTGCCAGTTAGGAGTTCATAAGATGTCTTGTTCAGAAGCTTGTGAAGATAAACACGATTGATTGTATGGCATGCAGTGTCAATGGCTTCAGTCCAGAATTTTCTTGGAGTCTTGTATTCATTTAGCATTGTTCTGGCCATCTCAATGAGTGTTCTGTTCTTGCGTTCGACGACGCCATTTTGCTGTGGCATGTACGGAGCTGAGAATTCATGTGTGATGCCCAAGGTATCAAGGTATGTATCAAGGCCAGTGTTCTTGAATTCAGTGCCATTGTCACTTCTGATGTGTTTTATCTTGGCGCCAAAATTATTCATAGCACGATTGGCGAAGCGTCTGAAGACATCCTGCACTTCAGTATTGTAAAGGATTATGTGCACCCAAGTATATCTAGAGTAATCATCAACAATGATGAAGCCATAGAGGCAAGCAGTAGTAGTAAAAGTTGAGTAGTGAGTGGGGCCAAAAAGATCCATGTGGAGCAGTTCGAAGGGTTGAGTAGTAGTCATGATTGTCTTCGAAGGATGTTCTGCCCTTGTCATCTTCCCTGCTTCACAGGCACTATGATGAGGATGACATTGTTACGGTCATACTTCTAATGAATTACCCTCTCTAGGAGTTGATCCATCACATGATGATGTTGAACATGGATACTATGATGAGGATGATGATAGTGACTATGATCTTGATGATGCGATGAGACACTTTGGTGTTATGGCTAATCTTCGTGGCTACATGGCTGGAGGGAAGGAATGGGTCCTTGATAGTGGATGTACTGATCATATGACTGGAGACAAAGATATGTTTTGTGAGCTTGCTGAAAACAACGGCCCTTGAAAGTATGTCACTTTCGGTGATAACTCAAAGGGTAAGGTGGTTGGCCTTGGTAAGGTGGCCATCTCATAGGATAGCTCCATACAAAATGTTATTGTAAGTGCATCTAGTGCCACCCCTAGTTGGTTTTGGAGTATTGACGACAAACCTAGTTGAGGGACTAATGTGTTTGTGAGAATTGCAGGATAACACAGGTCAGGTAGAAGTCCCTCATTGATTCGGTTTTACTACCAGAGATGACCCCTGAAAATGTATGAAGACATTGAAGCCAAAGGTGGTATATGAAGATATTCACATTGAAGACTATGACAAAAGAAGACACGTTATGAAGCCTATGGAGCTCGAAGACTTAGATCTTTCATAGTTCTTTTTCTTCTGTGTTGAGTCATAGGAACCACCGTACTGTTAAGTGGGGTCTAGGAGAACCAGTCAGAATGACTGAAGTGATGCCTAAACCAAAAACCTATGTCTTCGAGTGAAGAAAATGAGAGCGAATCTTGTCCAGAGCCGGACAAGTCAGCTTTGCTTGTAGCCCAAGTAAAGTTTCCATGAGAGTTTGAAATCTGACCGTTGAGACACGTGTCAGTTCCTTAGTGACCCAGGGTCATTTCGGACAAATCAGGTCGGGTTGCCAAGTGGATAAATAGCCCACCCCCTACAACCATAAACGGTTGGCTTGCTCAGATTTCAGTGCACGGCTTTTGTCGTTTGAGAGCAACCCACCTCGAAGCCTTTGAGAGAAAATTCCTAGCGAGGAGAAAAGCCCTAACCACCCAGAGCCAGAGAACATTGGGCATCACTTAAGTCTTCTTGTCTGTGTGATCTGAAGACTTATTACACTTGAGGACTGTGAATCCTCCAGACGGTTAGGCGTCGCGTTCAGAGCATCCAAGAGACATTGTGGATTGCCAGTGAGCGAAGTCTGTGAAGGTTTGGGAATCTACCTTGAAGACTTACCAGAGTGATTGGGCGAGGACTATGTGACCTTAGCTCAAGGAGAAAACGGTGAGGACTTGGTGTCCTGAGCTGCGTGTTCAGGACTGGGTGTCCGGGACTGTGTGTCCTAAGGTTTAAATACCTAGCCGCTCCAACCAGACGTACAGTTGTCATAGCAACTGGAATGGTCCAACACATCATTGTCTTCAACGAGTTCGGTTTCATCTTCACTTCCTTTTTCTTACTGTTACTCATTGTGAAGCCATTGCATGCTTGCTCTATCTTTTGTCTTCACAACGTGAATGTATGATCTGTTTGGCTTCATAACTTCATACTTCCTACCTGATCCTTATTACACTGCAGCTGTTTGTCTTTGCTTTCACTGTATTGAATACTTGACCATGGCTTGCCTAGTGTAATCTAACTTCCGCTGCATAGTAATAGGCAAATCTTCGCTGTTTGTCTTCATAACTCCCACGTTTTGAAGACTTTCATAAAAATTCGCCTATTCACCCCCCCTCTAGTCGATATAACGCACTTTCAATTGGTATCAGAGCGAAGGTGCTCCCTTGTTCTGTGTGATTCGGTTTAACCACCTGGAGTTTTAGCTATGTCGACTGCAGGGATAATCAAAGTCTCCGCTGCGTGCCCCGTTCTTCGATGAACTGAATATCCCTACTGGAAGAATAAGATGCGCATGCATCTTGAAGCCATTGACGTCGACCTATGGTATGTCGTCGAGAACGGCGTTCCCAAGGCTGGAGAAGGTGTCACTGCTGCTGATGTCAAGAAGTTCACTCAACTGGACTCTACTGCCAAAAATATCATCTGTGGTCATCTGACAAAAGGACAGTATGGCCGTGTGAGTGCCTTGAAGACATCCAAGCTGGTCTTGGGACTGGCTCTCCAAGGTCAATGAAGGCATCTCAACCCAGAGAGATCAGAGAATCATTGTTCTTCGCAACCTCTTCAACCGCTTCAAGCGAAATGACAATGAGAATGTCCAGCACACATTTGATCGGCTCACTGACATCACAAATGAGCTTCAAGCCCTCGGCGCCACTGAGATCACCAAACATGAAATCGTCAAGACGCTGCTGAGATCACTTGAATAGTTCGTTTGACATCCTAGCCCTGATGATTCAAGAACGTCCTGATTTCAAGACACTAGATCCGTCTGACATACTTGAGAGGCTCAACACACATGAGTTTCAGCTTTCTGAGAAAAGAGATATCTACGGTCCAAACTATGGGCGAACTCGTGCCTTGAAGGCAAAAGCTGTTTCCTCATCTGAAGAAGAATCTGACAGCAGTTCTGATGATCCTGAAGACATTGGAAGGAACTTGCAATGCTTAGTGAAGAAGTTCCAAAAATTCACCAAGAAGAAAGGCTTCAGAAAATCTTCACGATCAAGCTTCAAGAATGATGAAGCTTCTGCTCATGACTACAAGAAGAAAACATGTCACAAGTGCAAGAAAACTGGACACTTCATCTCTGAGTGTCCACAGTGGGACAATGAGAAACAGAAGGAAGAAGAAGAGCAAGGAATATGATTCTGACGACAAGAAGAAGAAGAAATACTCAAAGTCTCTTCCAAGTCTTCCTCAAAGTCTTCATCACACAAGAAGAGCTCATCTGGCAAGGCACGTGCGTTTGTTGGCAAGGAAATGGATTCAGAGGAGGAGTCCGCTTCTGAGGAGGCAGAGGTGGAATCTGAGGAGGAGTCTGATTCTGGCATTGCGAGTCTGGCTACAGCATACGTCGCCAAGTCCATCTTCAACACTGAAGACAATGACTTCATCACCGACACTGATGCAAATGACAAGAATGACTCCACTCCTACCTACTGCTTCATGGCACGCGGTGCCAAGGTAATCACACACGCACTACTCGCTATCAAACATCTAGTGACGATGACTCTGACTGTGGATTCAAAACCAGCTACAAAACACTTGCTAAAATTGCAACTGAACAACAGAAAGCTATGGAACATATTCAAAAACTGTCTAGACAGAAGCGATGATCTGTTGGGTGCTGAAATGACTCGATCTGAATCCTTAATTGAAGACATAAAAAATCTTTACATTAAGTATCAGGAACTTGAAGATTCGTCTTGATACTCTCTCAACAACTCATGAAAAGCTTTCCTATGATTATCTTCAAAGGAAGCAAGAACTTGAGAAATTGAGAGCGGCTCATGAAGATCTTCAAAAGGAAAACGAGTCACTTCGCGCCGAACAGATCAGTTCCGCTCAGGAAGGATTTGAACCACCATGTCTTAAATGCATTGAGCGTGATAATGCTACTTCTGTTGTGAATGTTCACTGCTACTGCTGTTGCAATATCTTCAACTGTTGATGTGGTAACTAACCCCTCTGCTAAGGATACCACTGCTATTGCTGATGAGAATGCTAGGTTGAAACATTGCTTGAAACAGGGATGTACAAAAGTCTTAAAGGACATCAGACATTATGTGATGTCCTCAAGAAGCAGATTCTGAACCGAAACCCTAGGAAAGAGGGTGTTGGGTTCGCAAGGAAAATAAATGCAGATGGCTCTTACTGGAAACCTGAGAAGTACCCCAAAACCACATGGGTTGCTGCAAAGGAATTTTCAGCAGATCCATCCAATTTATCTGGCTTCACTTGTGCTAACCCCATTATCATTGATGAATCCTTTGATGCAAACTATAAACTGTTTAAGAATCAGAATGGTGAAGTGTTTGCCAGGTACATTGGTACTAACTGCAGGAATGGACCGCCTATGAAGAAGATCTGGGTTCCGAAAAAGTGTCTAGAAAATCTTCCTGTGAATGTCTTCATGACACCTCACTTGAAGAAGACAAACCTCAGACCAAAGGCTTCATACGGTCCAAAGGCTTCATACAAACAGAGGACTCACCTAAGTCAAACTAATGCAAATGTTTTGCAGGGAAACCATACTCAGGCATATGAATATGAGAGCGGTTCATCAAACCGTCATGTTCATATGACCAAAAATTATTCTGCTTATTCTTATGAGTACTATTGTCCACCTGCAAGACTGTTTGCTAAGGCTTCAAAGCCAAAATTCTCAGATGCTGCACTTAGACTTATTGCTTCTAAGCCACCCTTGAAGATGTGGGTGGTTAAGAAAGCTTAACTCTGTTTTGCAGGGAAAGGTCTCCAGCAGAAAAACAAAATCTTCTGACGCTATTGCTGGGGACCTTAAAAATCTTGTAGGGAGCAAGATAAAATGCCCGAATGGCATCATTATGTACTTCGTTCCTGAATCACATGCTACTCTCCCTATTAGTCCTAATTTGGATCTAAGTTTTCATAACCCACTGGTTCGTCAAATGTTTTTGCTTCACAATTCTCTTCGTGAAGCCTATCCCCCTAACTGCACTGTAGGGTACGACACCAGCGTCTTCAAAGTCTTCAGAATGGATTATTGACAGTGGGTGTACAAATCACATGACTGGCAAAAGAAGCCTTCTTATGGACTCAACCTTACGTCCATCCGACAAGAGCCACATCACATTTGCTGACACTGGTAAAAGTAAGGTATTGGGTCTAGGTAGAGTTGCAATCTCAAAGGATCAACACATGGATAAAGTCATGCTTGTTGAATCCCTTGGCTTCAACTTAATGTCTGTCTCAATGCTTTGCGATTTGAACATGATCGTAATGTTTGGAAAATATCGTTGCCTAGTACTAATGGAATCTGACAAGTCTCTAGTGTTTGAAGGGTATCGAAAAGATGATCTGTATGTGGTAGATTTCTCAGCAGGGCCACAACTTGCAGTATGTCTTCTTGCAAAAGCTTCAGAATGCTGGCTTTGGCATCGGAGGCTTGGGCATGCTGGCATGAGGAACCTCCACACCCTTGCGAAGAAGAAGCATGTCATAGGCATCGAGGGCGTCAAGTTCAAGAAAGATCACTTATGCGGTGCCTGTGAAGCAGGGAAGATGACAAGGGCAAAACATCCTTCAAAGACAATCATGACTACTACTCAACCCTTCGAACTGCTCCACATGGATCTTTTCGGCCCCACTCACTACTCAAGCTTTACTACTGCTGCTTGCCTCTATGCTTCGTCATTGTTGATGATTACTCTAGATATACTTGGGTGCACATAATCCTTTACAAGACTGAAGTGCAGGATGTCTTCAGACGCTTCGCCAATCGTGCTATGAACAATTTTGGCGCCAAGATAAACACATCAGAAGTGACAATGGCACTGGAATTCAAGAACACTGGCCTTGATACATATCCTTGATACCTTGGGCATCACACATGAATTCTCAGCTCCGTACACGCCACAGCAGAATGGCGTCGTCGAAACGCAAGAACAGAACACTCATTGAGATGGCCAGAACAATGCTAGATGAATACAAGACTCCAAGAAAATTCTGGACTGAAGCCATTGACACTGCATGCATACAATCAATCGTTGTTTATCTTCACAAGCTTCTGAACAAGACATCTTATGAACTCCTAACTGGCAAGAAGCCAAATGTCAGTTACTTCAGAGTATTTGGCGCAAGGTGCTGGATCAAGGACCCACACCACACCTCAAAGTTTGCACCAAAAGCACATGAGGGATTTATGCTTGGATATGGAAAGGATTCGCACTCCTACAGAGTCTTCAATCTCTTTCATTACAAAGTGGTTAAAACAATGGATGTGTCAGTGAATCAATCAAACTTATGGGAACCGGAGAAATCATACCCTCTGAAGCTCAGCCTGAAGAGGAACTTATCATCTCCGCACCTGATCAACCTAAAGACAATGCTCAGCCTGAAGACAATCCCTCTAACAATGAAAATGATCAGCAAGAGCAAAATCTTCGTCCTGTACAACCTCGTGTTGCAAATTAAGTACATATTGAGAGAATAATTGATAGCATCAATGCACCAGGTCCACTCACTCGTTCAAGGGCAACACAGCTAGCAAATTTCTGTGGGCACTTCACATTTGTCTCAATATCTGAACCCAAGAAAGTTGAAGAAGCCTTCTTGGGACCTGAATGGATTCAAGCTATGCAAGAAGAGCTTCAACAGTTTGAGCTGAATAATGTATGGGAACTGGTTAAGCGTCCTGATCCTCGCAAGCACAATATAATAGGCACCAAATGGATATATCGCAACAAGCAAGATGAGCATGGTCAAGTTGTCAGAAACAAAGCTCGTCTCGTTGCTCAAGGGTACACTCAAGTTGAAGGGATTGACTTCGATGAAACATTTGCTCCTGTGGCTAGACTTGAAGCCATACGCATACTGCTGGCCTATGCAAACCATCATAACATTCTTCTATATCAAATGGATGTGAAGAGCGCCTTTCTCAATGGCAAGATTGAAGAAGTGTATGTTGCACAACCGCCTGGCTTTGAAGATCGAAAACATCCTGACATGGTGTACAAGCTCAACAAGGCACTGTACGGCCTCAAACAAGCCCCTCGGGCTTGGTATGACACACTCAAATACTTCCTGAAGAGCAAAGGCTTCAAACCTGGTTCCCTCGACCCCACCCTCTTCACAAAGACATATGATGGTGAACTGTTTGTGTGCCAAATATATGTGGATGACATTATCTTCGGCTGCACCAATCAGAAATACACTGACGAGTTTGGATGTATGATGCAAGAGCAATATCAGATGTCCATGATGGGTGAGCTAAAGTTCTTCCTTGGTCTTCAAATATGTCAGCAACGCAACAACATCTTCATATCTCAAGAGAAGTATCTCAAAGATTTCCTAAAGAAATTTGGGATGCAAGACTGCAAAGGCTTCACGACTCCAATGCCAGCCAAACATCATCTGGGTCCCGACGACAATGGTAAAGAGTTTGATCAAAAGATATACCGCTCCATCATTGGTTCTTTACTTTATCTATGTGCATCTAGGGCAGATATTTGCTTAGTGTTTGCATGTGTGCTCGATTCCAAGCGGCACCAAAGGAATCTCATCACTTAGCTGTGAAGCGAATTCTTCGATATTTGGCTCACACCCCAACATTAGGATTATGGTATCCAAAGGGCTCAGAGTTTGATCTGGTTGGATTCTCGGATGCTGATTATGCTGGTGACAAGGTGGATCGCAAGTCTACATTAGGCACATGTCATTTTCTGGGACGATCACTTGTATGTTGGTCTTCAAAGAAGCAGAACTGTGTATCTCTCTCCACTGCTGAATCTGAATACATTGCTGCTGGATCTTGCTGCGCTCAGCTTCTGTGGATGAAGCAAACACTCAAGGATTATGGCATTCATCTGAAGCAAGTGCCACTCTACTGCGACAACGAAAGCACCATCAAGATTGCCAACAACCCAGTTCAGCACTCGAAGACAAAGCACATTGAAATTCGTCATCACTTTCTCAGAGATCATGTTGTGAAGGAAGACATTGATATCATACACGTCAACACTAAAGACCAATTGGTAGATATCTTCACCAAGCCCTTGGATGAGAAGAGGTTTTGCAAGTTATGGTGTGAGCTAAATATCTTGGAATCCTCAAATGTCCTGTGACCAGGCACACATCCTAACACTTATGCATATTGATGACTTAGATGTGCAACACATGAAGTAAAGTATATCTTCAATCAATGAAGACATACATTCTAAGTGTGAATACATTAATGTGGAATTTGACTTCGGAGCGCCACAATAATTGTGCGCCGTGTCTGGGTCTAATACTTCCTATACGGTGGGTAACACCACCACCAAATTCTTCTGTTTGAAGTGTTTCACCCATGCATTACATATGCTATGTCTTCACATTTTGTTTGTCTTCATTCTCAACTTGTCTTCATGATTATCTTCACTATGTTGGTTTGATTGTCTTTCTCACATATATATACTAGTGTTTTGTCCTCTACAACATTCACTTATAGCTATGTCTTCTTGTTGAAACTTTTGAACTAAGTGAATGTGATCGGACCCTAACCTCTCTATGCTTTCTATTTCAAACTCTATCTCTCCAAATCATATGCATTGTATTGAAACTGTTGAATATCTTCTCTGCGTCTTTGTCAGCAGAAGATACAGAGACAAACATTAAGTCCGTTTTCAATGCTAATTCCTTCACCTGAAACCCGGAGAAGTGGGAACAACCACCCGACAATCCAGGCGTACGTGGGAACGTGGGACAACTCCAAGTATGTTGCATGTTTGCCATGTGTTCCTCAGATGTGAACCGCCAGGGGCACCTGCTTAATTGCGCTGTGCCGCACACTTCCTTATAAATACATGTCCCCTGCGGTCAAGAAAACCTTCTTCCACCTCTCCACCATGTCAAACCCTAGCGCCCCTGCTAGCTCTCGACTATGCCGGCGACGAAGCGCTTAGCTGCCGCGACTTCTCCGACGCCGTCCTCACGCCGGTCGCGGACATCGTCTTCTCCGCTGTCGCCGTAGGTGTTCTCCGTCGCCAAGATAGGGCACGGTGGATTGAACTGCTCGGTCTCCTACTCTTCCCATCTAGCAGTTCTTCACGTGGTAAATATAACTCTTTTTTTACCATCTTTTTGATCCTCAAAGATTCATCCTGTTTGCCAAAATAAGTTTCTGCCTATACAATGTTAGATCTATCCTGTCTGCATCTCATACTGCCTAGAATATTCACTTAAGCTTCATATCTAGTTAGATTCCTCACTTGTACTTATTCGCGGATTCGTACAAATCTGGAACCAACTCTCAACATATAAGTGAATGTCTTCGCACGATGAGGTCAATGTCTCCTAAACTGATTTATCTTCAAAATCTTCCGAGAATGCATATGACCTCTTCCCCTTCCCTCGCATCTCTAATGCTGTCACAGGTACATGTCCGTGGGAGAATACCTTGGTTCTCATAGTCTGCATTCGTTTGCAGAATTCTTACAGCATCACATTAACTCTCCCGAAGCCAGTTCCTGTTTGTCCAGCAAGCAAAAGCCTTTGAAGCCTTTGAACATGTTGAAGCCATTCAGTTTGAAGTTCATGGCTGCAGAGAAATCAGTAAGGAAGGGTGGCAGACAGCGTCGTGGGGGGACGTCAAAAGATTTGCCTGATGACCTCTCAGAGCTTTACAAGACAGATCCCGAAGAGGATTACAATCAGCGCAAGACCCGAATCCAATGGATTCGAAGATATTGGGCAGAACAATGGTTCAAGTACAGGTTTGTGACCCAGGAATATGCTGAGAAAAATGCCATCAAACGACCATGGGGTGACATCCTATACAGAAATCTTCAACACAGGTCCAGAGATGAAGCCATTGAATAAGGCT
Organism: Triticum urartu; assembly: GCF_003073215.2. Lineage (NCBI taxonomy): Eukaryota > Viridiplantae > Streptophyta > Magnoliopsida > Poales > Poaceae > Triticum > Triticum urartu. The sequence continues at coordinate 244,405,031 of NC_053023.1, read as the reverse complement.
TCTATCCCTGCATGGTCCGTGGACCACAGCCTGCGGATGCACACCCATCGTCATTGCTATGGTGTCGTGACGACAATCTGTTGAAACGCAACTTCCAGTTTGCCAAGAGTTCATCTAAGCAAAACAAGAAGTCATTGGGACTAGACTTCAACCCTGGCCATTCTGCTCCCCGTGCCGATGGCACCCGCGAAGCTGAACCCAATCTTGTTGGGCCCTTCTACAACCTGAGGTCTTATCACTCATATCATGGTTCAAGGGACAGCCATGGATGAACCTGCAGATGAAGCTGAATCTAATGAAGCGCCTGCACCGCCGAAGCCAAAGAAACTGAAGCAGCCTAAAGCTTCAAAGCCTGCCTCAGCACCAAAAATCTCACGGGCGAAGCCACTGGCTACTGCACCTCCTGAAGACAGTGTGCAGTCTGAAGATTTGTCACGCATCTCCAAGCCCTCGAGAGTAAAGATGCCTTTGCAACACACCAGCCAAGAACTGACTGCTGCTACTATTCTGCGCAACGACGCCATTGATCTGTCCAGCGATGAAGATCTTGCAGATGACGCTCTTGAGCAACTGATCAAGAGCAAAGAAGAAGCAGAAATCTTCAATGATTTGCCTCTCTTTGACGTAGCAATCATCCACAACTTCATTGATGAGTGGTTTGACACGCCCAACCTCAGCTTTGAAGATCTGCAACTTCCAATTGGCCTCAGTGTTGCCTTCCATGGCGCCATTGCTTCAGAGCTAGCTCTAGCTCAGCGCATCGTCGAACTGAAGCAAAAGATTGACTTTGAGAAAGCTCAGTTCAAGAAGCACATGGCCAAGCTCAGCATGCAAGAGGTCAAAAACTTCAAGATCATGCTGCACGAGCTCAAAGAAGCCTTTCTCAAGAAGCGTGAAGAAGCTCAAGGTTCTCATGAGCGCATGAATAGCCTGGCTGACTAGTGTGTGCAATCCTGCAATGAGGCTGAGAAGCGCAAGGCTCTTGGTCATCCTGGCATCGATCCCAGGATGGCTGCAAAGAAGAAGAAGAAGCCAGCTGTGGCCGAACCCGAAGCACCAAGGCAGGAAGCACATCTCATTATCTTCCCAGCCAGCATGACCGGCTCGAAGCCAAAGGTCAGGTCAACTGCTTCAGAACTGAAGAAGACGAGGAATGCTGAGACTGAAGCGAGAAAGAGGAAACATCCTGAAGCCTCTGATGCTGCTCCCTCCAAGAAGAAGCGCAAGACCAAGAAGGATCGGGCTGCTCCCACAGAGCCCTTAGTTGTTGAACCTATCTCCATGGTTCGCCCTGCAGCTGAACATCAAGAGCGCCAATTGATTGTCCATGAGCCTGCTTCCACAGAGGCTCATGAAGCTAAAGACATTCCAGCAGTTGATCCCACCGCTGCTGAAGACATTGGTCACCATGACAATGTTGAAGATGATGTAGTTCTTCATGAGATCGAGCACCAACTGGTATCATCGCCTGTGCTTACACATAGCGAACTCATCAGCATTGGTCATCCTCTGAGGCCAATTGCTCAGGATGCATCATGGGCTGATCGCCCACAACAACAAGTCACACCACCCCGGCAAGAAGAAGAAGATGACCTTAAGGCCCAGCCAACTCCATCTTCAAAGGCGTCGCCAGCATTACGCAGGCTTCGAAAAGGACCAAGGCCTCAAGTCTCTCTTTCGAGCGTTCCAGAAGGAGAAGTGCCTCACCAATCTGTTGCACGTCAAGTGTTTCAAGATGCCACTCCTACTGTGAATGTATCCGAGTCTGAGGCTAAAGCTGCTGAAGACATTCCGGCTGCATCAGTCGACGGCACACAAGAAGAAGAACGTGTCCCTACTCCCCCCATTACTGAAGAAGCTGTTCTCGAGGAGAATGTGTCTGTGCCCTACCCTCCAGCTCATCAAGTGGAGGTTGAGAATCTTGAGGCTGCCACCCACCAACACAAATGAAGCAAATGACGTAGTCATGGCTGAAGCAAATGTGGAGCCTGCACCGACCAATGTGCCAGAAGTCAATGAAGCAAATGATGCAACTGCTCCTGTTACTGCGCCTGCTGCTGGTCCTCAGTTCGACTGTCACGTTGAGCACAGGCCTCAGGTATAGAAGCCAATGCCAAGGTTGCCCAGGTTTCCAGGTCCTGCATCGGCACTCGGATCTTTTAATGTCATTGGCTTCAAGGCAGACAACACCTTCTTCAATAGCGCCAAGAACCCCTACTCAAGGGAAAGAATATCTTCTGATCGGTTCAGGAGCTATCCGCAGCAAAGTTATTACTCATGCATTATGTACAATCAAGGTCGCATTTTCCCTCATATGCGTCTTGACACTGAAGCCATAACTGGTCTGCCTTGCTTGGAAGAAGCTCTGGATTGCTTCAAAGAGTCTGGATTGTTGTCGTTCATCACCGACAGAGAGCACTGGAACGAAGAATTGCTGCTCCAATTCTATGCCACTCTTCACATTCGTGGCTACAACAGAGATCCGAAGACTTGGGTCCTTGAGTGGATGACCGGCAGTGTTCATCACGAAGCCAAAGCCCTTGATATCATTGAGCTCACTGGTCTGCCCACTCCTGGAGATCTTTATGAACCTGGTTGTCAGCTTCACAGTGCAACTATGGAGATCATCTTTCAGAAGCCTGAACCAAACATGAGTCAGATGCTTAGCATGATGAAGCCTTTGCCTCCAAATGCTGCATATCCTAAGGAGTTCTTTGTTGAAGACCTTGAGTATCTACCATGCACTATCTATCACATTATAAGGCGAACTCTCTGGCCCATCAAAGGACATTCTCCACATGCAAAGCTGGAAGGTGCAATGAAGACTTTGGTCTTTTATATTCTTCACGGCAAATGCTTCAATGCACAAGACTTCTTCATCCGCCAACTTGCTGCATCAGGATCTGATCTTTTTGGCTTGAAGTTTTACGCTCCATGGATAATGTGGCTGATCAAACTACACTCAGCTGTCTCATATCAGCCCTCTGCTCGCAATCATCGGATCTTTCTGCCTGACGTTGATATGTCCGTTGAAGCCATCTATCTAGAGCCTGCCAAGGAGCCTCTTAGTCTTCAGAATGCTGAGCATCAAAGCTTCTCTCAAAAAATTGAAGGAGTTGAAGCAGTCACTCGTGTCTATCCTCTGGCTGGTACTACACGTGCACCTCATCGTGCCCTCACTAAAGCCACTGAAAGCACCATTGCCCAACGGCCCAAGAAGCGATATCGTGTTCTCAATGATCGAGAGCTTCTGGTTGCCCTTCATCAGAAACAGGATAGGCATCATGACTGGCTGAAGCAGCAAATGCAAAGCCTCTTGGTGGATGTAAACATGATTCGGAATCTTGCCACCAAGAATGCCTTTGTTGCCCATGAAACCTGTCGGCGTACATGGAAAGGACTGACGCTTATGTGCTCTGAGGATGATCTTCAAGAGGATGGCTTCTCTGAACGCGTCAAGTTTGAATCCACACCTCCAAGAAGGACTGTGCTGCGACGAACTCCGTCTCTTGAAGACTCTGAGTTCTCTTCCTCCGCGGCAACTGTGAATGCCAGAGTGATCGATGACGAAGACGATGCTACTTCACCGCCCCCTACCTCTGCACGCATCGGCACTGCCCCGAGTTCGTCTGCACCGCCTAACAACACCGACGACCTTGCCGCCTCACCTACTCCTCATGGGAATGAGTAGACGCTCTATGTCTTCAAACCTTTTTGGTCCTTACTGATAAAAGGGGGAGAAGCATATGAGTTTGATAGTCTTCAAGCGGGTCCATATGGGCGGTTGCTTTATATTTTGCCTAGTGTTTACAACTCTCATTTTGATACAATTGGTTCTTTGAGTTGTAACACTTAAAAATTGATGGTCGTCTGCTACTTATTTGCTATTCTGTGATGCGATGATAAATTCCGCATGTGCGACGATAAATTCCACACTTAGATCATTTTGCAGACGTCCATTTTTCATTATGCATGTCAATATCTTCACATATTTTTTTGCATGATGAATTGTCATCATAAGTTGAAGAGGATCTCCACAACTACAACCTGCCATGTGCATTTGCATACCAAAAGCAAATTACTTATATGCACATCTTTAGGGGGAGCCTTTGCCACTTATGAAGACAATAACCTATCCTTTACAATTCCACATATCTTATTCCCCGTTGAAAACTTCAACTAGTTTGTCATCAATCACCAAAAAGGGGGAGATTGTAAGTGCATCTAGTGCCACCCCTAGTTGGTTTTGGAGTATTGACGACAAACCTAGTTGAGGGACTAATGTGTTTGTGAGAATTGCAGGATAACACAGGTAGAAGTCCCTCATTGATTCAGTTTTCCTACCAGAGATGACCCCTAAAAATGTATGAAGACATTGAAGTCAAAGGTGGTATGTGAAGACATTCACATTGAAGACTATGACGAGAGAAGACATCGCGTGAAGACTATGGAGAGCGAAGACTTAGCAGCTTCGTTGTTTTGTGTTTTTCTTTGTTGAGTCATAGGAACCACCGTACTGTTAAGTGGGGTCCAAGAGAACCAGTCAGAATAACTAAAGTGATGCTTAACCAAAATCCTATGTGTTCGAGTGAAGACTATGAGAGAAAATCTTGTCCAGAGTTGGATAAGTCAGCTTTGCTTGTAGCCCAAGTAAAGTTGCCGTGTGTAATTGAAATCTGACCGTTGGAACATGTGTCAGTTCCTTAGTGACCCAGGGTCATTTCGGACAAATTATGTCGGGTTGCCTAGTGGCTATAAATAGCCCACCCCCTACAACCATAAACGGTTGGCTTCTTAGAGTTAGAGTACGGCTTTTGTCGTTTGAGAGAAACCCACCTCGAAGCCTTTGAGAGAGAATTCCTTGCAAGGATAAAGCCCTAAACACCCAGAGCCAAAGAGTGTTAGGCATCACTTAAGTCTTCCTGTCTGTGTGATCTGAAGACTTATTACACTTGAGGACTGTGAATCCTCCAGCCAGTTAGGCGTCGCGTTCTGAGCATCCAAGAGTCATTGTGGATCGCTGGTGAATGAAGTCTGTGAAGCTTTGGAAGTCTACCTTGAAGACTTACCAGAGTGATTGGGCGAGGACTAGGTGTCCTTAGCTCAAGGGGAATAAGGTGAAGACGAGGTCTTCTGAGTTGAATCTCAGCCTCCCCAACCAGACGTACAGTTGTCACAGCAACTGGAACTGGTCCAACAAATCATTGTCTTCAATGAGTCACTTGTTTCATCCTTCCCTTCCCTTTGCTTACTGTTGGTCCTTGTGAAGTCATTGTATGATTGCATTATCTTTTGTCTTCACTGAGTGACTACCTGTTCTGTTCGGCTTCACAATATCTTCCTACCTGATCTTATTGCCTAGCTTCTATTAGTCATTATGCTCTCACTTCATTGAATACTTGACTAAGGTTTGCCTAGTGTAGTCTACCTTCCGCTGCATGGTAATAGGTTTATTTCTATCATTTGTCTTCGAATCTTCCATGTTTTGAAGACTTTCATAAAAATCGCCTATTCACCCCCCCTCTAGTCGATCACTAGCACTTTCAGTTTATATAGACACCAGAGAGGGTTAGGGTTACACAAGGTCGGTTACAAAGGAGGAGATATCCATATTCGTATTGCCTAGCTTGCCTTCCACACCAAGTAGAGTCCCATCCGGACACGAGACAAAGTCTTCAATCTTGTATCTTCATAGTCCAACAGTCCGGCCAAAGGATATAGTCCGGCTGTCCAGAGACCCCCTAATCCAGGACTCCCTCAGTAGCCCCTGAACCAGGCTTCAATGACGATGAGTCCGGTGCGCAGTATCTTCGGCATTGCAAGGTGGGTTCCTTCTCCGAATATATCACAGAAGAATTTGAATACGAGGATAGTGTCCGACCCTGCAAAATAAGTTCCACATTCCATCGTAGAGAGAATAATATTTTTGCAGATCTAATTTGCTGGCTTGTCTTGGCAGCATAACGTTATGTCATGGCCCGGTGATTATTCGAACCGTTTTTCTTCAACCAGCTCCACACATAACGCGAGGCGGTTTCTTAACACGTCTTGTCAAAGAAGAGATCGTGTTCCCCCAATTACGGGATTCTCATTAATGCGGTCATGGGTAACCCAACCCTGTCTAGGACTCCTAGATTATAGGCAAGTCCCAAACGGCTATGGAGAGGACGCTTGATATTCACCCTCTTTATAAAGGGACAAGGTTTTCGCTTTTTCCCTCTCGTGCTCAATCGAACCCTTCCCCCGCCTCGAGTTCCAACACCCAAAGCCCAGGTTAGGTGCTTCGGATCTTCAATCATGTCCGGATCCAGCCTCCAAGGCCGATGGATGCCCTCCTCCATGAAGGAAGAGGACATCAAGAAGTTGAGGGAGGCCAGATACCTGACCGCCGAGGTTTCGCGTCGGCTTCCTGCTTGAGGGCAGGTCGTCCCTATTCCCGAACCCAACGAGAACGTCGTGTTCATCTCCAACTTCCTCCGAGGCCTAGTGTAACACCCTCGATGCGACTATATCTCCCACGTGTCGAGGCACGACTTAGAGGCATAATCGCATTGAAGGCATATGTCGCAAGTTAGGCAATCTTCACAACATCCCATGTAATATGATAATAAAAGGGGAGATAACATAGTTGGCTTACACTCGCCACCTCAATCAAGTACATAAATAACATTACATCATCCGAACACTCATGGCCTGACTACGGCGCCAAAATAAAAGATAACCCAACATGCGACACGGTCCCGATCACCCCAACTGGGCAACACTACTGATCATCAGGAAAAGAAACATAGTATCATTGAGAGTCTCGTCAAACTCCCACTTGAGCTCAAGCGCGTCTCCTGGAGTGGAATCATCAGGCCCTGTATCTGGTGTAATAGTAATCTGTGAGCCACAGGGACTCAGCAATCTCGCACCCTCGTGATCAAGACTATTTAAGCTTATAGGTAAGGCAAGGTAAAAGTATATGTGGAGCTGCAGCAAGCGACTAGCAAATATGGTGGCTAACTTATTCGCAAAAGAGAGCGAGAAGAGGAGGCAAAGCGCGAGCGAGAAACTAGAGAACAACATACGCAAACATTACCCCAACACCGTGTCCACTTCCTGGACTCCGCCGAGAAGAGGCCATCACGGTAATACACTCAGTTGATTCATTTTAGTTAAGTTAAGGTTCAAGTTATCTACAACCGGAGATTAACAAATTCCCATCTGCCCATAACCGTGGGCACGGCTTTCGAAAGTTCAAATCCCTGCAGGGGAGTCCCAACTTAGCCCATGACAAGCTCTCACGGTCAACGAAGGAATAGACCTCCTCCCAAGACATTCCGATCAGACTCGGTATCTCGGTAACTCAAGACACTTCGACGGGTTAAAACAAGACCAGCAACACCGCCCGAATGTGCCGACAAATCCCGATAGGAGCTGCACATATCTCTTTCTCAGGGCACACTCAGATTGTCTAAACTTCCAGTAGGCCAGCCCAGAGTTGCCCCTGGTAGCCACCGGCGGCTGACAGTTTGGACCAACACTCAGAGGAGCATTGGCCCGGGGGGGTTAAAATAAAGATGACCCTTGAGTCTGTAGAACCCAAGGGAAAGAAAAGGCTAGGTGGAAAATGGTAAAACCAAGGTTGGGCATTGCTGGAAAAGCTTTAATCAAGGTGAACTATCAAGGGGTTCCCATTATAACCCAACCGCGTAAGGAACGCAAAATCCGGGAACATAACACCGATATGACGGAAACTAGGGCGGCAAGAGTGGAACAAAACACTAGGCGAGAGGCTGAGCCTTCCACCCTTTACCAAGTATATAGATGCATTAAGATAACATAGCAATATAATGATATCCCAACAAGTAAATAAATGTTCCAACAAGGAACGGCCTCCAATCTTCACCTGCAACTAGCAACGCTATAAGAGGGGCTGAGCAAAGCGGTAACATAGCCAATCAACGGTTTGCTAGGACATGGTGGGTCAGAGGTTTGACATGGCAATTTGGGAGGCTTGAAAGCAAGTGGTAGGCATCGTAGCATTGGCATAGCAAAAGAGCGAGCAATCTAGCATAGCAAAGATAGTAGTGATTTCGAGGGTATGATCACCTTGCCTGCACAGTTGTCAGAGCTGACTGGATCCTCGAAAGCAAACTCAACGGGCTCCTCGTTAGCGAACTCGTCTCCCGGATCTACCCAAACAAGAAGAACAAGCAACAAGGACACAATCAACCACGTGCAAGGATCAAACAAGACGATGCAATGATGATATGCTATGCGGGATGCGATGCGGGATGCAAAATGCAAGATATGACAGGAAATGCAAGAACCTGGCCTCAACATGGAAATCCAAGTGTGCCACTGGGAAGATGAGATGAAATCGCTTGAAAACGACATAAAGAATGTCGGGATCGGAGTTACGGTTTGGAAATGGCAAGCGATTCAAAAATGGCACCGGTCTACGATTTACAGCAAGTAGCCATCTAAATGCAACGAGATGAACATGCTACAGCACTCAAACATGACAACAAAATACATGGCAGGGATTCATACAAGATTCTTAAGAAAAGTTTAGCACTGAGCTACAGCCAATTCATCCATTAACAGGTTCAAACAAGCATGGCAAAAATGCATATGACAAACAGATCTCAGACTTAGTGAAATTAACACTTGTCTGGAATTTCAGATCAGGTAGCACTCTTCGGAGCAACAAAACTACATGCTACAGGACCTGAACATGGAAAAGTAAAATATGGCATGGAGATACTCAAATAGCTTAACAAAAGTCCCTTAGTGACCTTGAGCTAAAAGGGATCAGAAAATATACTAACAAGCATGTGAACATCGCAAAAACATAATCAGTTTTCAGACTTAGTGAAAACTGGCACATGCTGAAACATAACTCACGTAGGCATGTTTACGAGCTCGATGCACTCATTGCGGTGCAAGTCATGACAAGATCAGCATACATCTACCAAGAACACACAAAATGCAAGCTAGACATGGCAAGAACAATAGCATAGAATACACGGATCAACTACAGCATCATCGGCAAAATTGCAAACAAGTTGACAATCTGCCTAGATTCACAAAGTAGCAACAATAGACCTCGATTGACTCAAGCTTGGGTGCTCCATAATTGCAAACAAAGACATGGAGGGATAGAGCACTACAAGATTAACAAAACATCCTTACTGATCATCCTCAAAAGAGGCACGGATCACTAGGAAACAACATGAACATATGGCATCATGAGATAAACAGATCAAGGACTTTGTGGAATTACTGTCCCTGAAAACAGAATTCCTAAGTGCACCACTTTGCAAGCTTGTGCTAGTCACCACACACATCACAAAAATACATGGGTTGCACCTATGGAAAGATGACAAAACCCTTAACAAAACATATGTAGAGCATCAGGGCATATCATGCACACATTAATCATGGCAAAAATGACAAAAAGCTAAATGGAGTAGCAGATCTGACAATTAACTCAAGTAGCCCTCTTCTAACAGCATTTCGGGCATCAAGATGAACTCAAATGAAAATGATGCTATGGAATGAAATGATGTACTCTCTGAGATGAACATTTTGATATGCTATATGCATGAATCGGAGCTACGGATGCAAAGTTATAGCATGATGAAGAAGGGCACATGAGCTAGGGGTTAGGAGGGAAAAAGTCAACCGCGGGGAGATATTTTCAGATCTTGATCGGGGGCATGGATCCCGAGGACGGCCGGACTCTTCGCCGGAGTTCTTCGCGGCTCGCCGGACTTGGGCATGGAGGAGGCCGGAGCCGAGGCGAGGTGGCCGGAGGAGGGAGAGGACGGCGAGGCAGCGGTGGAGGGCGGCATTGGCGGGGCGGCGGAGCCGCGGCGGCAGCGACGATGCATGGATGCGGTGGCGCCGGCGATGGCGCGTGGTGGCGGCGGCGATGGCGCGCGGCGGCGGCGAGGCTCCCAGGCGGCGCGCGGGCAGAGGGAGCCCCGGGAGGCGGCGGGTGGCGACCCGGGCCGGGAGGGCCCCGCCTGGGCTCTCCAGGTCGGCGATGTGGGCGCGGGGCGCGGGCGATTAGGAAGGCGACACGTGGCGGCGGTGGAGCTGCGCGGACGCGTCCGGTCGGGGCGGACGTGTCCGGCGGGGGAGAGGAAGATCCGGATTCGGAGGGGTCTTTAAATAGGCCTAGAGGGAGCTAGGAGAGTCCAAATGAGGTGCGGTTTTCGGCCACGCGATCGTGATCGAACGCTCTCAATGATGGAGAAGGCTTAGGTGGGTTTTGGGCCAAATTGGAGGGGCGTTGGGCTGCAACACACACGAGGCCTTTTCGGTCCCTCGGTTAACCGTTGGAGTATCAAACGAAGTCCAAATGATACGAAACTTGACAGGCGGTCTACCGGTAGTAAACCAAGCCCGCTTGGCAAGTCTCGGTCCAATCCGGAAATGTTTAATCCCCACACACGAAAGGAAGCTAGAAATGACCACCAGAGGAGAACGAAGCGCCGGAATGCAAAACGGACAACGGGGAAAATGCTCGAATGCATGAGACGAACACGTATGCAAATGCAATGCACATGATAACATGATATGAGATGCATGACAATGACAACAACACACGGAGACAAAAACCCGAACCCGAGAAAATAAAATAACTTAACGCCGGAAACGGCAAGAGTTGGAGTACAAATTGGGAAAATTGCATCCGGGGTGTTACAACACTCCACCACTACGAAAGGATCTCGTCCCGAGATCTAGGACTGAAAGAACGCCGGGTACTCAGAACGGAGGTGATCCTCTCGTTCCCAGGTAGCTTCACGGTCGGAATGGTGTGACCACTTGACTTTGAGAAATTTGATTGACTTGTTGCGAGTCTTGCGTTCAGTCTCTTCAAGAATAGCAACTGGGTGCTCACGATAGGAGAGATCTTCTTGGAGCTCAATTTCCTCGAAGTTGACTGTGCGGTCAGGAGTCTTGAAGCACTTTCGGAGCTGAGATACATGGAACACGTCATGAACAATTGCAAAGTTTGAAGGGAGCTTGAGTTGATAGGCGAGGTCGCCTCTCTTGTTGACAATCTTGAAAGGTCCCACGTATCTGAGGGCAAGCTTCCCTTTGATACCGAAGCGACGAGTACCTTTCATAGGAGAGACGCGGAGGTAAACATGATCTCCGATCTCGAAAGCCAAATCACGGTGCTTACTATCATAGTAGCTCTTCTGGCGGGATTGGGCTGCTTTGAGGTTATCACGAATGACTTTGCACATTTCCTCTGCCTCTATGATTAATTCATTACCCAAAAGCTGACGTTCACCGGTTTCAGACCAGTTGAGAGGGGTACAACACTTCCTGCCATACAGAATTTCGAATGGGGCCTTGCCCGAACTTGCTTGAAAACTGTTGTTGTAGGAGAATTCAGCATAAGGAAGACAATCCTCCCACTTCATGCCGAAGGATATCACACAAGCCCTGAGCATATCTTCAAGAATCTGGTTGACATGCTCGACTTGACCGCTAGTTTGAAGATGGAAAGCTGTGCTGAACCGGATGTTAGTGCCCATGGCCTTCTAAAAAGAATCCCACAACTTTGAGGTAAAGATGCTGCCATGGTCTGAAGATATCACTTGAGGAATACCGTGTAGAGAGACAATTCGAGAGGTATAGAGTTCCGCCAATTGAGCTGCAGTGATCGACTCTTTGATAGGCAGAAAGTGAGCCACTTTGGTGAGTTTGTCGATGACAGCGAATATAGCATCATTGCCACGCTTGGACTTTGGAAACCCAGTCACGAAGTCCATTTCAATATGGTCAAACTTCCATTCTAGAATGGCAAGAGGTTGGAGGAGACCAGCTGGCCTTTGGTGTTCTGCCTTCACTCTTCTGCAGACATCACATTCATTCACGAATTGAGCAATCTCGCGCTTCATTCGAGTCCACCAATAAGCTTGCTTAAGGTCCTGATACATCTTCGTGCTCCCAGGGTGGATGGAGAGAAGAGAATTGTGAGCCTCGTTCAAGATCACTCTACGGAGGTCACCTTTGGGTACAACAATACGATCCTCGAAGAAGAGAGTGTCCTTGTCATCAAGGCGGTAGCACTTGTACTTGGGTTGACTCTTGGCAATCCCAATCTTCACCTTTTTCACCATAGCATCAAGAAGCTGGGCTTGGCGAATCTGATCTTCCAAGGTAGGAGAGACTAGAAGGTTGGCGAGGAAACCTTGAGGAACCACTTGCAGATTAAGTTTGCGGAAAGCTTCACAAAGCTCGGGTTGATAAGGCTTGAGAATAAGACTGTTGCAGTAAGCCTTTCTGCTCAATGCATCAGCAATCACATTGGCCTTGCCTGGAGTATACTCAATACTCGGATTATACTCTTGAATCATTTCGACCCATCGAGTTTGCTTGAGGTTGAGATTAGGCTGAGTGAAGATGTACTTGAGACTCTTGTGATCAGTGAAAATGTCCACTTTTCTTCCCAATAAGAGATGTCTCCAAGTCAAAAGAACATGCACAACTGCCGCCAACTCGAGATCATGGGTGGGGTAGTTCTCTCATTAGGCTTCAACTGGTGAGAGGTATAACCAACAACTTTCTTCTCTTGCATCAATACTGCGCCAAGACCTTGGAGAGAGGCATCACAAAAGACCTCATACGGCTTGGATTCATCAGGCGGAGTCAGAACTGGAGAAGTGATCAATTTCTCTTTCAAAGTGTTGAAAGCAATGTTACACTCCGGAGACCAAACGTACTTGACGTGCTTCTGGAGAAGATTTGAGAGAGGCTTCGTGATCTTAGAAAAGTTTTCAACAAATCTTTGGCAATAGCTTGCGAGACCGAGGAAGCTACGGAGTTGCTTCACGTTCTGAGGAGGTTCCCAATTCACAATTGTAGACACCTTCTCAGGATTCACGGCAATGCCCTTGGCAGAGATGATATGACCAAGATAAAGAACCTCATCGAGCCAAAATTCACACTTGGAGAACTTGGCGTAGAACTGATGTTCCCTGAGCTTATCAAGAACCAAACGCAAGTGCTTGGCATGATCTTCCTTGTTCTTGGAGAAAACCAGAATGTCGTCGAGATAGGCCAAAATGAAGTCATTGGTGTAGGCATTGAAGATGAAGTTCATCATGCGAGAGAACGTCGGAGGAGCGTTGACGAGGCCAAAAGGCATGACAGTGTATTCATATGAACCATAGCTTGTCCTGAAAGCCGTCTTGGGAATATCTTGCTCACGAATTCGAATCTGATGATAACCCATATGGAGATCAAGCTTGGAGAATACTTGGGCACCTTTGAGTTGTTCGAACAGCTCACTGATGTTGGGAAGTGGGTATTTGTTCTTGATGGTCTTCTTGTTCAATGGACGGTAATCAACACAAAGTTGGTCCGTTCCATCCTTCTTCTTCACAAAAAGAACACCACAACCCCACGGAGAAGAACTAGGCCAGATGAGACCCATTTTCTCTTGAATATTGAGTTGCTTCTTCAGCTCCTTCAACTCTTCAGGTCCGAGCTTGTAAGGACGTTTGCACACAGGTTCCGTGCCAGGCTCAAGATCAATAACGAATTCAATTGGCCGGTGCGGAGGCATTCCTGGAAGCTCTTCTGGAAAGACATCTTGATATTCGCAAATGAATGGAATTTGCGAGATGGGATCCAATTCACCCTTCTCATTGAGAGAAAACAGACAGATGGTATTATCCCGAGCGGCAAAGACAATTACATCCTCAGACGAATGAGTCAATTGAATCTGCCTGGCTGCACAATCAAGCTGAGCATTGTGCTTAGAAAGCCAATCCATTCCGAGAATAAGATCAATATCCGAGTTACCAAGGATCATTGGAGAAGCCAGAAACATGAAATCACCCATCGAGATAGAAATATCCAGAACCTCATAGTTAGCGAGCAAACATTTACCCGGAGAGACAACTGCTAATGGCTTATGCATAACTTGAGAAAACCACCCATGCTTAGATGCAAAAGGTCTCGAGATAAAACAATGCGATGCACCAGTGTCAAAAAGAACTTTAGCTGGAACATCGTTAACAGAAAGGTTACCCATGATGACATCAAATGAATCCTCTGCCTGAGCTACATTCACCATATTGACCTTGGCGTACTTGGGGTTATGCTTGACCACAGTTGTACTTGCCGATCTCACAGGAGGAGGAGGAGGAGGAAGACGCCTCTGGTTGAAATACTTGTTGGCATAGTGACCCTTCTGTTGGCACTTGTTGCATGTGACCTCTGAAAGTGGACGGTGATACGGAGCACTCGATCTTGGAGCTTGAGACGAAGTCTTGTTTTGAAAGCCAGGGTTGGGTGGGTGGGAAGAACCACTGCCACCTTTGCTCTTCTGCTGATACGGCTGACGGAACAGAGGAGGAGGAAGCCAATACTTCTGCTGCTTGGCCACTTGAGTAGAGGAAGAAGGAGTAACATCTCTGACTCGCTTCTTGGAAGCATCACACCTCAACTGAGCAGCCTCTTGCTTCAGTGCCATGTTGTAGAACTCATCGTACCTCAAGGGCTCAAAGAGAACAAGAGCTAGCTGAATTTCTTCTCTGAGACCATGCCTGAACTGGTATATCATGCTCTTCTCATCAGGGACGTCCTGCTTGGCAAAGCGGGCAAGCTTCTAGAACAACTTGTTGTAGTCATAGACAGACAAAGAGCCTTGCTTCAGGTTGCGGAATTCCTCACGCTTGCTTTCAACCACGCTCTGAGGAATATGATGAGCTCGGAAATCTTGACGGAAATCATCCCAAGTGATAACAAGTCCACCTATGGAGTCCTTGTATTGCTGGAACCATTCTGTAGCTTGATCTTTGAGTTGGAAGGAAGCAAACTTAACAAAGTCCTCAGGCCTGACGTTACTGCACTCGAAATGCTTGCACAGATCCACTAGCCAATCGTCAGCATTGGTTGCCTCAAAACAATTGATGAAAGTCTTTGGCCCGTTAACAAGGAACTGGTTGAGTGTAGCAAAGTGATTCTGATTGTTGCCTTGATTCCCTTGGTTGCCTTGATTGCGCTCTTGAAGAATTTGCATGATCAACTGTGTGTTTGCATTGGTTGCGGCCATCACAGCTTGCCATGCCTCCGAAGGAGGTGGATGTGGTGGCGGATCAGGATTCGGAGTCGTGTGCGTTCGAGGAGCCATCCTGAAGAGGTTGACATCCATTAGCACATTGATAGAAAAATATTGAAGCTGAATCCAACGGACTGAAAATTGCAACATATAGTCTTCACATCCGAACAAAATGAACGAATGCATTCCTCTTGAAATGGTCACATATCCATAAATTGAGAAGCCACTTAGAATTAAGGTAGAGAAATAAATCAACAAGGTACGGATCAAGAACGAATAATCGGTAAGAAATCCCGATCTCAAACCAATATCCGTGGAAGAAGAACTAGAGCTACAAGAATTCCCACCTATGAAACTCCCGAACCTTTCCGGTTATGCAATCAGGTGTTGGGGATACAGGGGAAGCATAATATCTCACCCAAACTAGCAAATCCTACATCCAGCTGTATCCATCCTTCAACACATAACCAAGAAACCTTCGGAAACCATCTACCTCAACCTTCGAAAAGCATCCGTTATACAAGTTATGGCGATACTCCCGAACTTCCGCCCCAGTACTGGGTGGTCTCGAGGTTATCTCACCAACGAACTGCATAGAAGAGATTTTCGATGTCGGCGTACTAAACTCAGGTATTCCAGAATTGCAACGATAAAATTATGATGACAACACCTCAGAGCTCAACTCCCCGGGACACTTCCACTAAACCCCTAACAGGAGGCACCAAGACAATGTTCTCATCATAAAACCATCAGAATGATTCCAAGATACCCGTGTGATCCTAAATTTTTTTAGTGAAATTTGAGAAGAGAAGAGTCAAAACTCTACGTCAGGATGCCTTACCAGAGCGATGAGGAGACTGGGAAGTAAAAAGAATTCCTAAACTCTCCGATATATAATTCCTAAATGACACAAAACATTTTTCTAGACACAACTCGGCTGCTAAAAATGATCAAGCAATGGGGCTCCTAAGGTCGGGGAAGGCTCTGATTACCAACTTGTAACACCCTCGATGCGACTATATCTCCCACGTGTCGAGGCACGACTTAGAGGCTTAATCACATTGAAGGCATATGTCGCAAGTTAGGCAATCTTCACAACATCCCATGTAATATGATAATAAAAGGGGAGATAACATAGTTGGCTTACACTCGCCACGTCAATCAAGTACATAAATAACATTACATCATCCAAACACTCATGGCCCGACTACGGCGCCAAAATAAAAGATAACCCAACATGCGACACGGTCCCGATCACCCCAACTGGGCACCACTACTGATCATCAGGAAAAGAAACATAGTATAGTTGAGAGTCCTCGTCGAACTCCCACTTGAGCTCAAGCGCATCTCCTGGAGTGGAATCATCAGGCCCTGCATCTGGTGTAATAGTAATCTGTGAGCCATAGGGACTCAGCAATCTCGCACCCTCGCGATCAAGACTATTTAAGATTATAGGTAAGGCAAGGTAAAAGTATATGTGGAGCTGCAGCAAGTGACTAGCAAATATGGTGGCTAACTTATTCGCAAAAGAGAGCGAGAAGAGGAGGCAAAGCGCGAGCGAGAAACTAGAGAACAACCTACGCAAACATTACTCCAACACCGTGTCCACTTCCCGGACTCCGCCGAGAAGAGGCCATCACGGTAACACACTCAGTTGATTCATTTTAATTAAGTTAAGGTTCAAGTTATCTACAACCGGACATTAACAAATTCCCATCTACCCATAACCGCGGGCACGGCTTTCGAAAGTTCAAATCCCTGCAGGGGAGTCCCAACTTAGCCCATGACAAGCTCTCACGGTCAACGAAGGAATAGACCTCCTCCCAAGACATTCCGATCAGACTCGGTATCTTGGTTCTTCAAGACATTTCGACAGGTTAAAACAAGACCAGCAACACTGCCCGAATGTGCCGACAAATCCCGATAGGAGCTGGACATATCTCTTTCTCAGGGCACACTCAGATTGTCTAAACTTCCGGTAGGCCAGCCCAGAGTTGCCCCTGGTAGCCGCCGGCGGCTGACAGTTTGGACCAACACTCAGAGGAGCACTGGCCCCCCGGGGGGGGGGGGTTAAAATAAAGATGACCCTTGAGTCTGTAGAACCCAAGGGAAAGAAAAGGCTAGGTGGCAAATGGTAAAACCAAGGTTGGGCATTGCTGGAAAAGCTTTAATCAAGGCGAACTATCAAGGGGTTCCCATTATAACCCAGCCGCGTAAGGAACGCAAAATCCGGGAACATAACACCGATATGACGGAAATAGGGCGGCAAGAGTGGAACAAAACACTAGGCGAGAGGCCGAGCCTTCCACCCTTTACCAAGTATATATATGCATTAAGATAACATAGCAATATAATGATATCCCAACAAGTAAATAATTGTTCCAACAAGGAACGGCCTCCAATCTTCACCTGCAACTAGCAACGCTATAAGAGGGGCTGAGCAAAGCGGTAACATAGCCAATCAACGGTTTGCTAGGACATGGTGGGTTAGAGGTTTGACATGGCAATTTGGGAGGCTTGAAAGCAAGTGGTAGGCATCGTAGCATTGGCATAGCAAAATAGCGAGCAATCTAGCATAGCAAAGATAGTAGTGATTTCGAGGGTATGATCACCTTGCCTGCACAGTTGTCAGAGTTGACTGGATCCTCGAAAGCAAACTCAACGGGCTCCTCGTTAGAGAACTCGTCTCCCGGCTCTACCCAAACAAGACAAACAAGCAACAAGGACACAATCAACCACGTGCAAGGATCAAACAAGACGATGCAATGCTGATATGCTATGCGGGATGCGATGCGGGATGCAAAATGCAAGATATGACAGGAAATGCAAGAACCTGGCCTCAACTTGGAGATCCAAGTGTGCCACTGGGAATATGAGATGAAATCACTTGAAAACGACATAAAGAACGTCGGGATCGGAGTTACGGTTTGGAAATGCCGAGCGATTCAAAAATGGCACCGGTCTGCGATTTACAGCAAGTAGCCATCTAAATGCAACGAGATGAACATGCTAGAGCACTCAAACATGACAACAAAATACATGGCAGGGATTCATACAATATGCTTAACAAAAGTCTAGCACTGAGCTACGGCCAATTCATCCATTAACAGGTTCAAACAAGCATGGCAAAAATGCATCTGACAAACAGATCTCAGACTTTGTGAAATTAACACTTGTCTGGAATTTCAGATCAGGTAGCACTCTTCGGAGCAACAAAACTACATGCTACGGGACCTGAACATGGCAAAGTAAAACATGGCATGGAGCTACTCAAATAGATTAACAACAGTCCCTTAGTGACCTTGAGCCAAAAGGGATCAGAAAATATACTAACAAGCACGTGAACATCGCAAAAACATAATCAGTTTTCAGACTTAGTGAAAACTGGCACATGCTGAAACATAACTCAAGTAGGCATGTTTACGAGCTCGATGCACTCATTACGGTGCAAGTCATGACAAGATCAGTATACATCTATCAAGAACACGCAAAATGCAAGCTAGACATGGCAAGAACAATAGCATAGCATGCACGGATCAACTACAGCATCATCGGCAAAATTGCAAACAAGTTGACAATCTGCCTAGATTCACAAAGTAGCAACAATAGAGCTCGATTGACTCAAGCTAGGGTGCTCCATAATTGCAAACAAAGACATGGAGGGATATATCACTACAAGATTAACAAAACATCCTTACTGATCATCCTCAAAAGAGGCACGGATCACTAGGAAACAACATGAACATATGGCATCATGAGATAAACAGATCAAGGACTTAGTGGAATTACTAAGTCCCTGAAAACAGAATTACTAAGTGCACCACTTTGCAAGCTTGTGCTAGTCACCACACACATCACAAAAATACATGGGTTGCACCTATGGAAAGATGACAAAACCCTTAACAAAACATATGTAGAGCATCAGGGCATATCATGCACACATTAATCATGGCAAAAATGACAAAAAGCTAAATGGAGTAGCAGATCTGACAATTAACTCAAGTAGC